>NW_022589758.1:5736469-5893728 GCF_004348235.1 Phoca vitulina | reverse complement strand
GATGGAACTAGAGGGTATTATGCTAAGTGAAATAAGTCAATCAGTGAGATCATATGATACTTGTCTTTCTCTGATTGACTTATTTCACTTAGCATAATACCCTCTAGTTCCATCCACGTTGTTGCAAGTGGCAAGATTTCTGGGTTTTTTTTCTGATGGCTGCATAATATTCCATTGTATATATATATACCACATCTTCTTTATCCATTCATCTGTTGATGGACGTCTTGGCTCTTTCCATAGTTTGGCTATTGTGGACATTGCTGCTATAAACATTGGGGTGCATATACCCTTTCAGATCACTACATTTGTATCTTTGGGGTAAATACCTAGTCAAACTATCCCTTCTGTAAGCCTGGGCCTGTGCTGGAATTTTCCCCAAACTCTAAATTTCTACTTCAAGTTATTGACCTTTAAGTTCTATCCGTATGAGAGGAACAGATCCCTGAAAAGAGGTACATATATGTTTACCCTTTTCCTATGATAATCTTCATCTTCAAATTTTAGTTCTGTCACAGAATAAAATTTGAATTCTGTCCCCTGTGTCCTTTTCAAATCTTGACAAAGAGCACAGTCCCCTCACTGGAGCTGTCTGTGCTTCTCAGGTCTGGTTGAGTGTGCTGTGTGGTCGAGGGCAGTGGTGTGGGGGCCTGGGGACTTGGGTAGACACTTTCCTCTGTTCCTCTGCCTGTGGTGGCAGCTTGTCCCTGCCCCCCCAACCCCACACTCTCCAGAGCAGATGACCTGAGGCATCATGGCTCCTTGTTCACATGGCTTGTCAATGAGGAAGACTTGTCTATGCCTTCATTATTCAAACTTTGTTGGCTCTCTAGTGTCATTAAATAACATGGAAACACATCCCTCTCTCTCCAAATAAATGCTAGTGCATCATTTCTTCTAATGGTGCCTCTGCTCATTGGTTTCTGAGTCACACCTGTTTTTCCATTTTCAACGGTGGAATGTGGCCCCCTGGTTACTGGTAGGGTTCACTTTAAGCATCAAGTGAATCCTTGTCCAGTGGTTTCACAGTCCTTGTGACTTCAGGCATCAGTTCAGATAGCTTTCACTTTGTCAGCACCTTAATTCTGGACCCACAAGGTGGAATTCTCGATGAGATCACATAAGCTGCTGATGGAACAGGTCTGTGAGTAAGACAAAGATCATTACGTATTTCTCAACTGTCAGAACTGTGCAGTGTTTACTGCTAAATCTGAGATGGAGGCTCTGGAGGAATAATGGTAGCAGAAGTGAGCTCGGTAAATGAAAGACATTCTCTCTGGAAATACAAATATATAGCAGAGGGGACAGGTGTCAGGGTGGGGGGGGTGCTTCACTTACAGTCTAGCTTGGATCTGGTTGTCTTCCTGTTACAAAGGAGAGAGCACTTGCAACAGGACATACTACGAAGAGGTAGTGTGGCAATTAAGTTCAGTGCAAGACTGAGTCAACCTTCCTGTATTATGGAAGCAAACTTAGGTTTTATGGACCTGGCGAGCATGTGGTTTAAACTGCTTTCTGGCCCATGGGCCCTGTCTGGGGGACTGTCGTCCCTGCCACACTCACTGCTTGAAGACCCTGTGTCCCGGGGAATCGTGAAGGACCGGGTTTCTACTCTTCATTCTGCTTTGGGCGAGTAAGATATGGTTTCTTCCTCATCATTCCTTCTGCTTATTCTGGGCAGAGGCACTTGTTCATGGTAGCGGGAGGAGGCGGACCATGTGGCGCTGCTCCTTGTAAAGAGAAGAGGGAACAGAGGGTGTTGTGTCTGAGGGGCCACCGTGCCCACCCCTTGGGCCCGGGCTCTCGCTGCTGCTCGGGCGGAAGCTATCGGCCTTGAGTGCCCCTTGGTGGGACAGGCTGATCTTTATTTAAAAAATTTACTTCAACAGGGGCACCTGGGTGGCTCAGTCATTAAGCGTCTGCCTTTGGCTCCGGTCATGGTCCCAGGGTCCTGGGATCGAGCCCCGCATCGGGCTCCCTGCTCCCCAGGAAGCCTGCTTCTCCCTCTCCCACTCCCCCTGCTTGTGTTCCCTCTCTCGCTGTGTCTCTCTCTGTCAAATAAATAAATAAAATCTTAAAAAAAAATGTACTTCAACAAATGGCATAGAGTAGAGATTTCCAAGTTACTCTCTACATTCAGAGACCCTGAAGTGGATCTCTCTCATCAAATTTCACCTTTTTAAAAAAGATATATTTTTTTATTTTTAGAGAGAGAGTGTGAGAGGGAGCGGGGTGGGGGGGGGGCGCCGAGGGAGAGAGAGAATCCTGAAGCAGATTCCGTGCTGAATGTGGAGCTCCATCCCGGGACCCTGAGACCATGACCTGAGCCAAAACCAAGAGCTGACCGCTCAACCGACGGGGCCACCCAGGCGCCCCAAATTTCACTTTTCCAAAAAACTCTGAACCCCAGGGCCGTTGATTTTGTGCATGATATGGAATATTATTTTCAAGATATTTGTCCCATGCTGTCCATTTAATGTGTCTCATTGTGTTGGTAGCCCAGAGACACATTAAATGGAATATTGTCTTGTCACAAATGTAACTTCTTCCATGGGATGACACTTTTAGTTCCTGTGACCTGTTCTTTGGTCATTTTCTACTCTGGACAGCATGGGTTAGCCATTGTTCTACAAAGATGTTCCTGATTAAGACACCACCTGGAAGGTTTGGACTGGATTCATCAGGCAACTCTGTTAGAATGTGCTAAATGAACCTACAGTTGGTCTTCTTGTGGCCCTGATTGCTGTTACTTTAGGGAATAATAATGGCTACATTCTCTTCCAGGCTTCCTGGCTGCCTGGCACTGTGTATATAAGCTGCCAGTGTCTGTGTACAGGGCATTTGTTGAGCACTTACTGTATGCCAGGAGGGAAGGCGGCTAAGCCCTTCACATGTTTTATCTCATTAAATCCTTATACCACTCTGTGGCATAGGTACTGTTCTTTTTTGTCCTGCCTGTTTTTCAGAAGAGGTAACTGAGCCATAGGCATCTTAAAGTTAAAAAACTTATTCATGGTCACACAGCTTGGGTGGGGCAGAGAGTGCCCTGGAACCCTGGCGGGCTGGCTCTAGAACCTGAGCTCGAGCCCACAGCATCATCCAGGCATCTGTATCGTCCCGACGGGAGTAGGCCCCTCACCGTTATTGCCTGCTACATTATGCCTTCCCCGAGTGTCCACTCAGTATTTTGCAACTTTGTACCCCTCTGAGGTAGAGCTCACAATTATTTTGCTCTTCTTGATGTAAGAAAGAATCACAAATTTAACTTCCATAAGTGACATAAAGTAGAGATTTCCAGGCTGCTATTCTATGTTCAGAATTGTGCTTGTTTTATTTTCTGATTTTTAAAGGATCTCTTCAGAAATCAGCTATTTCAATTCAAAAGAGCAACCATTGCCTGGATTTTTGGGCTTGTGCTGTTTTTCCTACAAATTGTGAGAGCAGGGGGACCTTGGTGACACAGTCAGTTAAGTGTCTGACTCTTGGTTTTGGCTCCGGTCATGATCTCAGGGTCCTGGGATCGAGCTCCGCACTGGGCTCTGTGTTCAGCATGGAGTCTGCTTGAGATTCTCTCCCTCTCCCTCTGCCCCTCACGCTCCTGTTGTGTTTCTCTCTCTCTCTCTCTAAAATAAATAAAACATTTTTTAAAAAAACACCAAATTGTGAAAATAAGGGAATTTGGGAAAATATTTCATTTTACTAATTAGTAAGGAAACTTGTTATTTTGTAATGTTCAGGATATGCTTTTCAGGAGTTTGACTGTCTTTTCTATCAGTGGTTAATAATCCAGGTGTTTGACTATCCAGTTGTTTCCCGTCCTTGGGGTCCTTAAAAGCAACCAATTCCTGCTCAAATTATTCTTTTTTTTAAAAATTTTATTATGTTATGTTAGTCACCATACAATACATCATTGGTTTTTGATGTGGTGATCCACGATCCATTGTTTTCGTATAACACCCAGTGCTCCATGCAGTACGTGCCCTCCTTAATACCCATCACCAGGCTAACCAATCCCACCCCCCCTCCCCTCTAAAACCCTGTTTGTTTAAAATTTAAATACATAGTTTTCTTTTAGAAAACAAAATCCTAACAACCAGAAACTGTTGAATGCTGTTGTGAGAAATGTTACTCCAAGAGAAATGTTACTCCAATGTCTGGTATAATTGAGGACAAGTGTGTCACCAGTGAGAGCCCACACCATTTAGCAGATTCCTCAGACTTCGTCACTGTTGCAGTGCTGGAAGAATGTGGGGGGATGTCATGTGACTTGGGGAGAGCAGTCCCCTGACCCAGTTGATCTTGGTGATTATGCATAATGGAGTCCTATTTTCTTAATGACAGGATTATTGAATCTGAGCTTAGAAAGGGACTTTGAAATCATGTGTTTCAACCCCCAGCTTCCTAGCAGATCAAAATCTGGACCATCTAGAATATTGACTTGATCATTACTGGATATTTACACTTGTGACATGTGGGGTCCCACAGGGGACTCCTTGCCCGTGGGTCTCCAGCCTGGCCCTGCTCCAGATGAACTCTACTGTCAGAATTTTGGAGTTGGGAAAGGAGTTGGGATAAGGGCCTTAGGATATTTTTAAAAAGTTCAGCTGATGCTGCTGCTTGATAAAGCTTGGGCACTCCTTTTGTACAATGGTATGGATAGTCAACGTCATCCTTTTTAATCTTATATCTTTTCTCAAGCACATGGGTCGGTAGCCTGTGACCTGTAGTTCTACATTTGAAAATATTATAATGTTATTGCTAAAGTAGCTTTTGAATATATGTGTATGTATATATACATACATATGTATATATATGAAAACATCATCATGCTGGAAGTTATAAAAAGGAATGTTTACCACAAATACACAAATGACAGCAATATGTAACTATATTGCTCCATTTAAGTCTATGAGTGTGAATACATTCTAATTGCAGAACCCCTGGCCTAAATAATGAGCTCCGTTCTGCCATCTACCCAGAGGTGGTGAGGTGGGCAAAATTTCTAGGAATGCTCTCCAAGATTCCACTCCCAAATAGCCAGGGCCTGTGAATGTGATGTGCTATCATTCCAGTGATTGTATTATGTTATGTGGCACAGTTGACTTTTAAAAACGGAGGGATCCTGGTGGGCCTAATCTTATCACATGAGCCCTTAAAAGCAAAGAACTTTCTCTGCCTCATGGTAGAAGAAGAAGTCCTAGAAATTCAGAGCTTGAGGAGGACTTGCTGCTTTGAAGATGGAGGAGTTACGTGAGAAGGAATACAGACAACTTTACCGGAGCAGAGAGCAGACCTTGGCTGGCAGCCAGCAAGGAAACAGAGACCTCAGACCTCCTGCTTCAAGGAATTGGGTTCTGCCAACAATTTGAGTGAGTTTGGAAGTGGATTATTCTTCCAAGTCTCTAGATAAGAGTCCAGCTTGGTTGACGTCTTGATATCAGCGTTGTGAGATGCCGAGCAGAGAATCCAGTTGAGCCTGCCTGGACTTCTCATCTGCAGAAATGTGAGCTAACAAATGGGTGTTGTTTTAAACTATTAAGTGTGTGGCTGAAAATACGGAGAGCAAATGGCCTGCGGCGGTGCTCTTCTTCCCTACTGGCAGGTTGTCAGTGGAGACTGAGTAGGGAATCTGGAATTTTGTATCCTGCCTGGTGGTGCCAGGTGACCGTTGCAGCTCTCCCTTCATCCACTGGCATGTTGTCCGTAGAGACCAAATTGGGAGACTGGACTTCTGCCCTCCCCCCCACCGCCAGCTCAGCAGTAATAAGTGGCCCCCCATCACCCTCCCTACTAGAGTGGGGAAGATCTTGGAGAGGAGGGAGCTGGAGAAAGGGATTCATTAAACCTATATAGGAAGTCGGAGGCAAACTCCTGTCCAACCCATACATGAATTTGACTAGAATTAACATGCCAACAAGTTTGAAAATAGAAACTACAGGGTGGCATACCACCCAGTTTTCAGAGTGACCTCTAGGTAACACAAATGAAAAGACCTGAATAACAGTGGAAGGGCTCTGGAAACTAAACTGTTATTGGCATTACAACACACAAAATAGCTCAGGACCTGCATGCTTAATCTAAATAGGATCCACAGTCTTGTAATATAATACCCCAAATACCTAGGATACAATAAAAAGTCATTTGTCATATCAAGAACCGGGAAAACCACAACTTAAATGAAAAGGCAATCAACAGATACTAACACTGGGAAGACTCAGATGTTGTAATTATCTGACAAATATTTTAAAGCAGCAATCATAAAAAATGCCTTAATGAACAATGACAAACACTCTCGAAGAAAGATGAAAAATGAAAAAAAAATCTCAGCAAATAAATTGGAGATATTTAAAACATGGAAATTATAGAACTGAAAAATAAAACTGCCATATTAAAAAGTTTACTGGTTAGCTTAATAATAGATTAAAGATGACAGAGGAAAGAATCAGTGAAGTTGAAAACAGATCAATAAAATTTACCCAGTCTGAACAACACATAGAAAATAGTGTGGAAAAACAAATGAACCTCAGAGACCTGTGGTACAATAACATAAGGTCTAACATTTTTGTCAGTGGAGTCCCAGAAGGAGAAGAAAAACGTATGGAAATAAAACGTATTCAAAGAAATAATGGCTGAAAACTCCCTAAACTGGGCAAAAGGGGTAAACCTCCAGGATCAAGAGGCTGAGCAAAACCCAAACAAGATAAACCCAAGGAAATCTATGCCAAGACACATCATAATCAAACCTCTGAAAGCTAAAGACAAAGAAAAAGCAGTGAGAGAGAAACAACACGTTATCTGTAGGAGAAGAATGATTTGAATGACGGTGGATTTCTCATATGAAATCTTAGAGTCCAGAAGGAAGTGCACAGCATTTTCAGGTGCTGAAAGAAAAGAACAATCAACTCTGAATTCTATATCTGGTGAAAATATTCTTCAGAAATGAAGAGAAAATAAAAATATTCTCAGCTGAAGGAAAACAGAATTTGTCAATACCAGACCTACTCTTAAATAATGGCTAAAGAAAGTTCTCTAAATAGAAAAGGAAATGATAACAGAAGGAAGCTTGGAACTTCAGAAAAGGGAAAAAAAACAGTGGATGGGTAAAAATAAGGGTATGTATAATACGCTGTCTTTATCCTCATTAGCTTTTAAAATGATGTTTGATGGTTGAAGCATATGTTATAATATCATTAGGTGTGGTGTTCAATATGTGTAGAGATAATATATGGGAAAATTATATTTAAAAATTGGGCAGGGTATAAAAAAATAACAAAAAAGAAAAATGAAAAAAAAAGTGGGGAGGGTATAAAGGGACCTCAATGGAAGTAAGGTTTCTATACATCACTTCAAATGAGAAAACAGTGATACCACTGGCTGTGATAAGTTACATATGTATATTTTAAATAACTAAAAAAATATTAAAAATCACTTAAAAATTATACAATGACATATACTCAAAGACTATGGATAAATCAAAATGGAACTTTAAGAAATGTACAAGTAACTCACAGGAAGGCAAGAAAAAGGAAAAAGAAGAATGATATATAGAAAGTAAAGAGAAAACAGGGGCGCCTGGGTGGCTCAGTCGTTAAGCGTCTGCCTTCGGCTCAGATCATGATCCCAGGGTCCTGAGATCGAGCCCCGCATTGGGCTCCCTGCTTGGCGGGAAGCCTGCTTCTCCCTCTCCCACTCCCCCTGCTTGTGTTCCTTCTCTCGCTGTGTCTCTCTCTGTCAAATAAATAAATAAAATCTTTAAAAAAAAGAAAATAAAGAGAAAACAAATAATACAAAGGCAGACTGAAGCCCTGACATTATCAATAATTACTTTAAGTGTAAATGGTCTAAATATACCAATTGAACGACAGAGATAACAGAATGGTTAAAAAATGTGACTCAACTATGTGCTGTCTACAAGACACTCGCTTCAAATATATTGATATAGGTGTGTTAAAAGTAAAAGGATGAGAAAAGATATGCCATGAAAACATAAATTTTTAAAAAAGTGGGAGTGGCTATTTATAATATCAGATAAGGTAGACTAAAGAGCAAAGAAAATTACTGAGACAGAGAAGGACAAATGATAACATTGTCATTCCACCAATAAAACAGCAATCCTAATATGTATGCATTAAACAACAGAGCTGCAAAATACACGAAGAGAAATTGATAGAAGTGAAAGACAGATATATTCACAATTATAGTTGGGAGCTTCAGCATCACTCTCTCCAAATAGAATATCAGTGAGGATATGGAAGTGAGGATATCAGTGAGGATATGGAAGAACTGAACAACATCATCAACCAAGCAATTCTAATTGACGTTTATAGAACACTCCACCCAGAAACAGCATAAAACACATCCTCATCGATACCCATGAAGCATTCACAAAGTTGGACCATACCCTGGGTCATAACACTAACCTCAATATATTTAAAGGAATGAAAAACATACAGAGAATGTTGTCTGACTATGATGTAATCAAACTAGAAATCAGTCACATAAGATCAAGATAACAGGAAAATCTCCAAACGCTTAGAAATCAAATAACACACTTCTGAATAATCCATGGGTCAAAGAGGAATTCTCAAAGGAAATTTAAAAAATACATCAAACTGAATGAAGATGAAAACATAACATATTGCAATTTGTGGGACATAGCTAAAGCAGTGCTGAGAGGAAAATTTATAGAACTTAATGTTCACATCAGAATGGAGGAAAGTTCTGGGTGCCTGGGTGGCTCAGTTGGTTAAGTGTGTGCCTTCAGCTCAGGTCATGAGCTCAGGGTCCTGGGATTGAGCCCGCCTTGGGCTCCCTGCTCATCGAGGAGTCTGCTTCTCCTTCTCCCTTTGCCCCTCTCCCCTGCTCGTGCTCTCTCTCTGTCTCTCTCAAATAAATAAATTAGATCTTAAAAAAAAAAAAAACCAATGGAGGAAAGTCCTCAAATCAATAATCTAAGCTCCCACTTCAAGAAATTAGAAAAGAAAAGAAAAAAAGAAAAAAGCAAGCAGAAGAAAGGAAGTAATGAAGAGCTGGAATCATTAAGGTTGAAAACAGAAAAACAGCAGAGAAAATAAGTGAAAAAACTAGCTCTTTGAAAAGATCAGTAAAATGGATAAACCTATAAGAAGACTGACAAAGATAAAAAAGAAGACACCCATTGCAATGGTAGGAATAAAACAGGGGCTATCACTATATACCTTACAGTCATTAAAAGGTTCATAAGAGAATATTACAAACAGGTCTATGCACATACATTTGACAATTTAGATGAAATGGACGAATTCTTAGAACAACCACAAACTATCAAAACTCACTCAAGATAAAATAGATGGATAATTTCAATAGTCCTGTAACTATTAAAGAAATTTAATTCATAATTTAAAGGCTTCCAAAAAAAATATCTCCAAACCTAGAGGGTTTCATTAGAGATTTCTACCAAATATTTAAAGAATTAGCATCAATTCTACATAATCTTTTCAAGAAAATAGGAGGGAATGCTTCTTAATTCATTTTATGAGGCCAGTATTACCTTGGTACCAAAACCAAACCGACATACAAAAATAACTACAGATCAATTTCCCTCAAGAGCATAAACACAAAAATCCACAACAAAGTATTAGCAAAACAAATCCAGCAACATGAACTATGTACCATGAGCAAGAGGGGTTCATTCTAGATACGGACAGCAGCTTCAGTGTTTGAAATCAGTTAATGTAATCCACCATATCAACAAGCTATGGGAAAAAAATCACATAAGCATATCAATTGATGCAGAAAAAACATGTGACGAAATTCAACATCCATTCATGATAAAAACTCTCAGCAAAGTAGGAATAGAGGGGAATTTCCGCAGCTTGATAAACAGCATCTACAAAAAAACCTACATTAATATTATACTAAATGGTGAAAGACTGAATGCTTTCTTCCTGAGAATGGAACAAGGTGAGGATGTCTGCTCTCACCACAGTACTGGAAGTCTCAGCCCGCACAATGCTGAGAAAAGAAATAAAAGACATAGGAATCAGAAAGGAAGACTAAGACTGTCCCTGTTTGCAGATGACATGATTCTCTACGCAGAACATCCCAAGAAGCTACAAAGTAACTCCTGGAACTAATAAGTGAATTCAGCAAGGTCACAGGATAGAAGATGAACACACAAAAATTAATTTTTCTATATCCTAGCAATGAACATATGGAAACCTAAATTAAAAGTACAATCCCATTTACAATCACTCCTAAAATAATTGAGCTACTTAGGTATAAATCTAGCAAAACACACAGAGGATATATATGCTGAAACTACAAAATGTTGATGAAAGTATTTGAAGAACTAAATAAGTAATGAAGTTATACTGTGTTCATAAATTGGAAGAGTCAACAAGGTAAAGATGTTAATTCTCCCCAAATTAATCTATCAATAAGGTAATTCCTATCACAATCCCAGGAAAGTTTTCTTTTTTTTTTGTAGCCTTGCTTGTTTTATTTTATTTAATTAATTAATTATTTATTTTTTAAAAAAGATTTTATTTATTTATTTGACAGAGAGAGACACAGCGAGAGAGGGAACACAAGCAGGGGGAGTGGGAGAGGGAGAAGCAGGCTTCCCGCCGAGGAGGGAGCCCAATGTGGGGCTCGATCCCAGGAACCTGGGATCATGACCTGAGCCGAAGGCAGACACTTAACGACTGAGCCACCCAGGCGCCCGCCTTGTTTGTTTTAAAATGTATATGGAAAATCAAAGGACTTAGAATAGTTAAAACAATTTTGAAAAAGAAGAGCAAAGTAGAAGGACTTCTAGGACTATTTTATGACTTCGTGTAATAGCTCTAGTAATCAAGACAGTGTGATATTGGTGCAAAGATAGACACATAGGCCAGTGACACAGAATAGAGAACCCAGAAACAGGCTCACACAAATATGCCTTACTGATTTTTTTTTAAGATTTTATTTATTTATTTGAGAGAGAGAATGAGATAGAGAGAGCATGGGGGGGAGGGTCAGAGGGAGAAGCAGACTCCCTGCTGAGCAGGGAGCCCGATGCGGGACTCGATCCTGGAACTCCAGGATCATGACCTGAGCCTAAGGCAGTCGCTTAACCGACTGAGCCACCCAGGCACCCGAGCCCTACTGATTTTTGACAAAAAGGCACAAGTGATTCAGTGGAGGAAGTATAGCCTTCAGCCAGAGCAACTGAACATCCACAGGCCAAAAAAAAAAAAAAAAAAAAAAAGGAACTTTAACCTCAACCTTACACCTTATAAAAAAATTTATCTCAAAATGGATCATGGATTTAAGTGTAAAACATATAACTATAAAAGTTTTAGAATTAAACAGGAGAAAATCTAAAGGGCCTAGGCCTAGGTGAAGAGTTCTTAGATATCACACCAAGAGAACATTAAAGAAGAAATTGATCAATTAGATTTCCTTAGAATTAAAAACTTTTGCTCCATGAAAAACCCTGTGAAGAGGATGAAAAGATAGGTTACAGGCTGGAACAAACTCTTTGCTAACCACTTGTCCAACAAAAGGACTTGTATTTAGAACGTATAAAGAACTGTCAAAATGCAAGGAGCCAAAAAATCCAACTAAAAATGGGTAAAAGGCATGAACAGACATTTCACCAAAGAGGATATACAGATGGAAAATAAGCATATGAGAAGATGTTCAGCACCATCAGCCATTACAGAAATGCAAATTAAAACAACGAGATAGTACTATGTATCTATTAAAATGGGCATTAGAATGGGGCTTAAAAAATAGTGATAAATACAAATGCTGGCAAGGACTTAAAGAAACTGGTTCTCTTGTACATTGCTGTGGGAATGTAAAACAGTTCAGCCACTCTGGAACACAGTTTGACAGTTTCTTATAAAACTAACTATGCACTTGTCATATGACCCAGCCATTGTACTCTTGGACATTCATCCCATTGAACTAAAAATTTATGTTCACACAAAAACCTCTATAGGAGCATTCATAGCAGCTTTATTTCAAATAGGCCCAAACTGGAAACAACCTGAACGTCCTTCAGTGGGTGAATGGGTCAGCACACTCTGGTCCATCCATACAATGGAATACTACTCAGCGATAAAAAGGCACAAATAGAGGCAACAGCTTGGATGGATTGCAAGGGCATTGTGCTTCGTGAGTAAGGCCAAGCTCAAATGTTATATACTGTATGACTCTGTTTCTATTATTTTCTCAAAATGACAAAACTGTGGAGTTGGAGAACAGATTACTGGTTGCCAAGGGACAATGACAGGGTTGGGGGAGGACTGGTGGACTGTAGGAGGGTAGCTCGAGGAAGTTCTTTTGTGGAGATGGAACAGCTCTGTATCTTCATCGTGATGATGGCTACACAAATCTACGGGCTGGATCAAATCACATAGTTACGTGCACACGCCCCCCCCCATCAGTGCATAGAAAACCTGATGAGAGGTAAAGATCTGTAGTATAGTTAACAGAAGTGAACCAATGTCCATTTGTTTGCTTTGATATTATACTCTAGTCATACAGAATATCGTCACTGGAGGAAGCTGGGCGAAGCGTTCGTGGGACTCTATGCACAATTTTTGTCACTTGTTTGTAAGCGCTTTCCCATATACCACCATCTCCAGCCCATCCCGGGTGTTCCAGTCACCTGGTCACGGGTCAGATTCTGCCATCCTGTCATGATGGTCACGACTGCGATTTAGGGAAGCCCCGCCTCCTGCACAGGTCCAGGGCAGCATTATCATTTGGCCTTGTCTTTGGTTGGCCTGGAGACTGGCAAAGCCAATGAAAGAAGAAGAATGGGAGGGGTGAAGAGGAGTGGAGGAGGGGAGAAGTGGTGGGCAGGTGAGGGGAGATAGGGGGCCTCAGAGACAGTGTTGATGAAAGGGCTGGATGTAGGACCCACCCTGGGCCCTGCGTCCTGCGGCAAACACCTCCCCTGTCTGCTCTGATGCCCCTTTGGCTGGTGCCTCACACTGAGGCTACACTGATGGTCTTAAAATGTGAATCTGATCATTCCCCTTTCCCCATGTACTCCACATACTCTTAAAATCCATCTTTGGCCTTCCCTTGTTTTTAAGACTAAACTCTTGAATGTGGTCAGCCTGCAAGGTCCTGTGTGCTGTGACCCCCATCTTCTTTCCAGCCTCATATCCCCCTTCATCCCCCTGCACGCCCTAGTGCCTTCTCATCCCCAGAGCTCAGTTCATGCTTTCCCAGGGAAAACCTTCCTCGACCTCCTGACTCTTACAAATACCCATTTCTACAGGCCTTTGTAGTGCCATATTTCTGTCCTCAGTAGCACTTGTCACTCTTGGAATTTTAAATCTGTTTTTGTGGCTATTTGACAAATAGCTCTCTTCCCTATTGGACTAAGGTTCCATGGCCTCTGTGCAGCATTGTGTCCTCGGTGCCTGGCGCACAGCAGTGCCTATCCATATTTGTGCAATGAGTGACTATCTTTGTTGCTTGTTTCTCTACACTTGTGGTTATTGACACCATTGGGTACTTGGCCCTTACTCTTGGGATGGTGGTGGTAGTGGCTGCTTAAATAGACCATGGTCTTAGCTTCTGACTTCCAGAAGCAATATGGCCCGAGCATTTCCAAAGGAACTAGTTCTTCTGGCCTCTAGGAAATGCACCTGGGCCAGGTTCAGTGGTGGGGCTAGCAGTCGATTTGAAGATGGCGTGCTGAAGGGCGCTCACAGGCTTCCGTGTTTGGTTGATGTTTGTGTTCTTTGTTTTTCTTTTTACCAGCTTCGACTTCATTACCTGCTGACAAGTTACTGCATAGCCTTAGAATGTGGGGGTCTCATGCTGTATGCAGTAATACAGAAATACATGTGCTCTGAGAGGAAAAAGCAGGCTATGCAATTGTATGCGTGGTATGATCTACAAATGACCGAGTCTTGTGTATAGGGAGAAAAATGCTAAAATGATAATAGTGGGGAGGGGGGAGGTTGTGTCTTTATTTCTAAGATTTGAAAAAATTTACTTAAAATTGAAAAATGTTTTGATCTGACTTGTTTACTTTTCCTCAGGGATTAAGGTGCATTCATCCTTCAGCTTCTTGTGATTGAAGTGGCTCCCAGGCGTGTATTACTTTCTCTATGTTGTTGTTTTTTAAATTCCTCTTGTCTTCCAAGTGAATATAAGATTAATGAAAGTGCCCAATGAGCTAGGGGAATTGATCTCTTGCTATGTAATTTGGTTTGAATTTTTATCAGATCTGTAGCTATCCAAGTGTGCACTGATCAAGCATCTTTATTTGATCACAAACTGGTCACTCAGAGCGCTGGTTTTGGAGTCCGAGCTGAGCTCTCGGACTTTGGGGGAAGTTAATTAAGCTCTTTGAGCTTCACTCGTTCATCTGTCAAATGCTCATGGAGTGTTTACTGTGTTCTTTTTAAAATTTTTTATTTATTTGAGAGACAGAGAGAACATGAGCGGGGGTAGGGGCAGAGGGAGAGGGAGAAACAGGCTCTCTGTTGAGCAGGGAGCCCGATGCAGGGCTCGATCCCAGGACCCCGGGACCATGACCTGAGCCGAAGGCAGATGCTTCACTGATGGAGCCACCAGGTGCCCCTAAGCACTAGGGAATACATGGGTGAATAAGTCGGAAAAAAACCCTGCTCTCATGGCACTTACATCCTAGTCGGGTAGACGGACAGTAAGCTATAAACATAATAAATAAGTTATAGTATGTTGGAGGGAGAAAAAAGCAGGAGAAGAGTATATGAATGTTGGGGGCTCGATTGCAATTGATGGTAGGGAGGCCAGCAAAGGCCTCACTGAAAAGGTGACCTTTAAGTTAAGACTTGAGGCAGCGAGGAAGAGAGCCCTGTGTGTGTGTGTGTGGGGGGGGATCTGGGGAAAGAGCTTTCAGGCAGAGGCAACAGCATGTGCAAAGGCCCTAAGGAGGGAAAATCTCTTGTGTTGAAGGAAGAACAGAGACCAGTGTGCTGGAAGGGAGAGAGCTAGGTGAGAGAGTCAGGAGATAGGCTTAGAGGTCACAGGTAGGGCTACTGTAAGACTTGGGACTCTGGGTGAGATGGGAAATAATCAGGAGAGCTCCGGGCAGTGGAGTTGATGTGACCCAGGACACCGTAACTGGTTCCTTCTGTCTGCCCTGTGGAGAACAGACCACTAGGGGCAAGGGTGGAAGCAGGGAGCACAGGTCAGAGACCAGTACAGGAATTCAGGGGAGACCAGAGGGTTGGCAGTGGGAGCAGGGATAAGTGGTCAGATTCTGGATATTTCTGAAGGTAGTACCACCAGGATTTACTAATCAGATTCTGGATATTTCTGACGGTAGCACCACCAGGATTTGCTGATCAGACTGGATGTGTGGTGAGAGAGAGGAGGTAGAGGTGACCCTAAGGTTTTTTTGCTGAGCACTGGGAAGCTTGTTAAGGATGTGGGTCTGGAGTTCAGGTGCCAGGTCCAGGCTACAGATAGGAATTTGGGAGTCCTTTGAAGCCCAGATGAGATGAGATCGCCTGGGGAGGGAGTATGGCCTGAGGAGGGAAAAGCCTTGAGCACCCCAGCATTGAGACTGACAGGGAATGGCCAAAAGGGGAGGAAAATAGCCAGGCAAGTGAATGTTCTGGAAGGCAAGGGGAGAAGTTTCAGGAGGGGGAGTGATCCCTGCTCATGGCGCACCAGCTGTGCAGCCTCAGAAGCTTCCTCCCCTCCCTGAAGCAGCAGCTCTTCATCTGTGAAAGGAGACAGTACTAATATCCTGGTAGAGTTTTTGTAAGAGCTAGAGTTATTTTATCGTGTGCCAGATACTGGGAGGCTCTGAGAACAGAAGGATGAATAAATAATAATGTACGTAGAGTCCAGCTACACATTATTAATATTATTACTAATAAGGATGAATACTTGGTATAAGGGGAGCTCATAGGAGAGGCTTTTTCCCTTTCCAGAATTAGTCCAGATATGGACATATAAATGAAAATTGCTAATATTCTTAACTGAAAAATATAACTCTTCTATTATGTTCATGCATCTAAGTACAGATTATCTCTAAGTTTTTTTTTTTATCTGATCAGTATTATTGGAGATCTTAAACCACATTGTGAGAATTAGAATTAAAAAAATTCGGTTCATACGCCCACCAAATGTACACATTCTTCAGACTGATACATTCTGACATGAAAAAAAGGTTAGTGTCTCCAAAACCAGGAAGCACAATGTTCCAAGTTTACAGCACAGAGTAAATTTGATGTGTTGCATGAAATCTTCTTTATTCCAGGAAGCCTTAAGGAATGTGTGCCGTCTTCCTAAGTTTATTGAAGAATATGAAATGGACTCTTAACCCTAGAGAACACACTGTTGGTTACCAGAGGGGGGGTGGTGGGGGATGGGTGAGACTGGTGATGGGGATGAAGGAGGGCACCTGTCGTGATGAGTACCGGGTGAGGTACGGAAGTGTGGAATTACTGTATTGTACACCTGAAACTAATATGGCCCTGCATGTTAACTGGAATTTAAATAACAACTTTAAAAAAGAATATGAAATGGAATAAATGGTAGTCATTTGAAATTAAAGCGGTAATTTTGGAATAAAAGTTTTCATAGGTGAGACGATGGACTCTGAAAAACAAACCAAGTGTTCTAGAGGGGAGGGGGTGGGGGGATGGGTTAGCCTGGTGATGGGTATTGAGGGCACGTACTGAATGGAGCACTGGGTGTTATGCACAAACAATGAATCCTGGAACACTACATCAAAAACTAATGATGTAATGCATGGTGATTAACATAACAATAAAAAATTTTTAAAAAGTTTTCATAGGTGATCAAGTTGCAGGATAGCTAAACTTTTTAGATTTTCAACTCATCCATTCAACTTTTACTTGATGACATTTTTGGAATCATATTTTCAGTTACAGTATCATTAGATTTCTTTTTTAGGGGGAAGGTAGAGAAATACATGCAAACACATCAGTAGCATGGTAGCATTGAGAGGTGGATCTTCCTCCTTCCTTGTGGTGTAGGCAGTGTGCTGCAAGAAAGCCTGCTGCACCCTTGTCTCTCTGCCCAGGAATTGCAGTGTTTCTGCTGTGAGCCCGAACGTGGTCAGGTTGCTTGCTCTCAACCTGACTTCAGGGAGGCGCGCGGAGTTCAGGGCGGCGGCTGCAGACCCGGGCTCTGCTTCCCGGGATTTGGTGGGGCTTTGACCAGGAGTAGCGGTGCCCCATGATCCTAGAAGTGTGAGTCTCAGTTTATTAGCTCTGGGTCCCTGGGAAGTTAATTAATCCCTCTGGGTATCTGTTTGTTTCCTCTTATGAAGCAGGGAACAGTAGTGTCCCTCTTTTTAGTGTACTAGGGAGGATGCATGAGCTCGTGAGTGTAGGGCAACGCAGAGTTGTGCTTGATGCATATTAATCAGTCAACAAGTATTTTTTTTTAAAGATTTTATTTATTTATTTGACAGAGAGAGACACAGCGAGAGAGGGAACACAAGCAGGGGGAGTGGGAGAGGGAGAAGCAGGCTTCCCGCCGAGCAGGGAGCCCGATGCGGGGCTCGATCCCAGGACCTGGGATCATGACCTGAGCTGAAGGCAGACGCTTAATGACTGAGCCACCCAGGTGCCCCAATCAGTCAACAAATATTAACTATTAACATTAAGTATTGAGCCACTCTGAGAGACTGGGAAAATATGGAGGTATGGTGTTTGTCAGTTGGGTGCTCTGGGCAGTGGGAGCTGAGATGGAGGTAGGAGGGCAGGAGGTGTATTTGTGGAGGGGCGCTAACACCCTTGGGAGATGAAAGGGCAGGAAGCGGGCCCCAGGGAGCCTCAGGCTGCCATCCTAGCCAGCCTGACAAGGAGCTTCTGAGCAAACGCTGCCTGACAGAGGAGCCTGGTATGGGCAGGCCCTAGCAACCAACCCCCTGCCCCTCCCCCCCAGTAGGGCCTGGCCAGGGCTGCCCGGGAGGAGTGTCCTCTGGGCTGGAAAGCAAGCTGGGGTGGAGCCTGAAGGCACCAGGGCTGCCCGGGAGGGACATGTGGGCAGTACACCTCCAGGGGCTGCCCAGGAGACATTTTGTTTCACTGTGGTTTCTTAACTCACAAGGGGATTCGAAATAATGTATTTCCTACCACCACCACCCCCAGCTCAGAGGTAAATCTCACCATCTCTCTGCCACTGAGGATGATTAGACAAGAGATCTTGAGGAATGTTCAGGGAAAGTGGAGGTAAAAATATGAATGTCTCTAGTGTGTGGTCACAACACACATGAACACAAAAGCCACACACACACACACACACACACACACACACACAGATACACACACACACAGATACACACACGCATTTAGCTATCTGTGGAATGAGGTGCACAAGGTCAGCCCATTTTAGCTCTTTGCTGCCTGTTTTGCTTGTCATGAAGGAAAGAGTGTTTCATTTGTTGTCATACTTCCTCTGGGACCACCAGGTTTTTCTCAAGAGAACCAACAAAGTTGCTATCCTGTGTCTGGGAGTCTGGGTGAAAAACAGTGGGCTTGCCTCGTTTGTAAGCGGTGAGGCTGTCCAAGGCAAACCACATCCTGCCCAGGCTTTCTTGAGGCAGGTGGTCCCAGATGGAGGCCCAGAGCGAGGAGCCGTGGGAACCGGGCTCTCGTCACAGGCCTGGGGCAGCCATGGGGGGGAGCGCTCGGGCCCCACTCAGTTCCGGGGCCGTGTGGGGGACGCTCCGGCTGCCTCTTACAGTGGACCTTTCTCTTCTAAGGAAGCAGCACAGCTCTTCAGCAGCCGTGGTGAAGCTCTTGGGGATGAGATTTTCCTGTCTGTAAAATGAGGCCGTGGTCGAGATCTGAGAGAACTAGTACCAGTAGAGCAGGGCCAGCTTCAAACCAAAAAAGGGACGGTTTTTGCACATCATGGAAGAAAAAAATAGATTAAAATTGCCTTTAAAATATTTACTATAGATGTGTATTTTAGTCATGATTATAATAAACCATAATTGGCATTGACTTAAGTGTTAAAACGTGAATATATTCTTAGCAAGGCTGTGCATGTTTCCACAGTATCTCGTTGTCTGCAATGTGATGCCAGATGCTCAAGCCTTCGGTCACACGGGGCTTGCTTTCTGACCACATGCAATTCACGGCAAAGAAACCAGTGAAGACACGATGTCCAAATGAATAGGTTGACAGATTATGGGCAAAAGATACATTATAACTGTTTAAACCCACAAGCGTTATCAAGTTAAAACTGCTAAAACTGTAGTCACACTGGAAGAGTGGGGCCTTCAGGGGTGCAGATGGAAAAGGAGTCAGGTTTACTGCTGTCATTCTGTAACTGCTATTTAACAGCTTGGCTTATATTCACAGTTCAATCTTTAGCTGTTTCTCTCAGCTGCAAAATCATGAGTGTGTGCACAACCTTTTTCTCTACAAAATCTTGAAACTGCAATAATTGCCAGCTATTCTGTGTTAAATGAATAATTATGACATTGGGTTCTGGTGGCACATGATATGAACTTGGATACACATTTGAATATGGAACGTGTCAGGTTCACGTGGTTTCAAATATTGAGAAATCACTTCTTTGTGCTTATTGATATTTTTTCATGGTCTGCACTGTTATTTGGTTCAAAAGATCACATGACAGATGATCTCTCTGGTACATATAATCCATGTAATTATAGTGAGGGTTTCTTCTGCCAGTGGTGGTTAAGAAACCCACACACCTTGGGGCGCCTGGGTGGCGCAGTCGGTTAAGCATCCAACTCTTGGTTTCGGCTCAGGTCGTGATCTCGGGGGCGTGGGATCGAGCCCTGTGTCAGGCTCTGTGCTCAGCACGGTGCCTGCTTAAGACTCTCTCTCCCTCTGCCCCTCCCCGCCACACATGTGCTCTCTCTCTCTCTCAAATAAATAAACCTTTAAAAAAAATCCATGCATCTTACTTCTTTTTTAGCCTCTGATGTTTTTTATTCAGTTTTACTCTTGCTTTTATTTAAAAACTTGAGTTTGAGTGGTTTCCATTAACAGATATCTTAAGATGACAATCCAGTCTAGAATGCTGCCAACTTGAAGCTGAACACAGCCCCCAGCCCTCGAGCTGGATATGAAATCTAATTTCAGGCCTGGTGCAATGCAGGGAGGTAGGTGGTTTGTAAACAGCCCTTGTGACAGCAGAGCACAGCTGACAAGCACTGGTTCTGAGGCGGGGGTGTGGGGGGGTGTTTTCTCGCTGTCTGACTGGTTGCCCTGATCGTAGTTCTACCTGTGGTGCATCTGACAGAGCCACACGGGGTAATTAAAACTACAGGTCCATCATTGGTGGGGTCATCCCTTTGTGGTCCCGTTACAAACTAAGGCCTGTCTTCATTTGTTATAATGAAAGGCAAAGGACAATTCATCCACTTTACTAAAAACTATATCCTTTTTTCCCCTCTTAACCGAAATGTACATGTGAATATTAAAGCATACAAAGAATCAAAAGTCACTCTCTTTGTTAATGAAACCTACTGTAGGGCCAGTCTTGGCCTGTGGCATGCATTTGCCATTCCCAGACTGCGTGCTCACTCAAGTTCCTCTCCGCCCTGTGACCCATCGCTGTGTCTGTCATGATGGCCAAGATTGGTAGGTTATTCATGTCTACCCATTTTTTTTCCCCAGAGGGGCTAGAATGGTCTTACGTACAGAGAAGGAACATGTTAAATATTCATCTGGTTTAATTGAATGTAATATACAATCCTTAAGATTAATCTGAAGTTTTGGAGTCATTAATGGTTCATTTTTTTCATAGCATAGAATTTATTTGCTATTATCTAAGATAGTGAATTATTTAAGTAAAAAGGGAAAGTTCTTTCCATGAGATGGATCTCAGCAAGCTGTTGCTGCTTTCATTTACATATGATTACTGATGATATTAAATTAGGAATGTGGGTAAGAGGAGGAGTGGCAGTCTGAAGATTTGAAAGGTTAGGTTACTAGGTGTTGCATAGCACGTTGCAGCCTGGGATCTGACACTTGCTGAATGACCCATGGTCCACCGGGGTGTGCATCAGTGACTTCAAATTTCCATGAATATTAATAAAAATGGTTGGATATCAGTTTAAAGGACAATGAATCAATTAACATGTAATAACATCATATACTTTTATTTATAAACGTGCACAAATAACTTGTTCTCTTTGAGGACATTAATTCTTCTACCTTAGTTTCTTCTGTCACTTCTTCAGCACTGAAATTTAATGGTGTACTGAGGTGATTTATATTTTTTTAGAACAGTTTCTGAAGTGTTGCCCAAAATACCAGGTTTGGTTTTTTTTTACACAATTCAGGTGATCTCTGTAAATTATTGAACAAGAATCAAGAGCTGTATACATATGTCAGCCTATTTATATTATAGTACTATTTTCCACCACGGCCACCCACACCTTGATTTTATATTTTGAAATGTTACTGAACTATTAAAATATAGAAGAGCTTGAGAATATCAACATCTACCTACCCACCACCTATTTTATCAAATGTTACCATTTTGTCATACTTCTGAGTCTTTAAAAATCAATAAATAGACTTCCAGTTTCAGCTCAGAGATGTAGAGAGCTGCAAAGATGTGCCTCCTACGCTTACAAGAAAAAATCTGGACAGATTGGAAATTGACAGAGAGCTGAGTTTGCAGAGTGAACAGCCATTTAAAACTCTGGAGAGAGGCACTTTCTGAGACATAAGGCCTGAGCATTTGTTCACCAGAGGCAGAAGCCACCAGACACCACAGAAGTAGGTAGAAAGATCAAGCTAAAAATTTGACAAATGGCTGGAGGCTGTATGTGGGCTAGCTTGAGAGTGTGAAGCTCTTGGGGGCAGCAGAGGAGTAGGAAGGTGTCCTATCCTTTTGCAGGCTTTTCCTCCAGGAATGCCACTTGGCTCTCACAGGGAAGACTGGGGAAAGTCTGAAGAAAACTCCTGAAGCAGGCTGGAGGTGCTGGCTCAGAAGCCACTGAGAAATCCACTCAGACTTTTTTCCCTTAAGGAACAAAAGGCTTATTCTGCAGCAGGAAGGGTGGGGTCTGAGGGCACTGGTGAAATACCATTGCAGCTGGGGGAAAAATTCCATCCGGCCCAGCGCCCCCACCTCACCTAAGAAAAGTCTTAATCTTCTGGGAGAAGGGCCTCAAAGCTATAGACTGAGAACACTGGAGGATACCCAGTGCAGCTGGGGGAAGGGGGTGGGGGAGCTCTATTCCTGGAGGAGGGACAGAAGCACTTGTGGAGGCTAACTGCCAGATACAGGCCCGCTGTGCACTCCAAAGATGGAGTCTTGGAATATTTGCAATCCTCCCCACCCCACCATAGCAGGCTATCAAGCCTCTAGGAATAACAACAGTGGATCATAGCGGGGAGAACTGCAAGAGACAGACTGTCTCTGGGGAACAACACAAAGGGAAGCCCCAGAGCCAAGGGGCGGGGCAAAGAAGATCCCTAGAGGAATTTGAAGTTTCTCATGTCTATAGGAACAACAAACCTCAACATGGCCCAACCTCTGACTAGATTAACATAAATCCCCGCACATAAGGTCTCATTTACCTCAGTATCTACTGCCCTATACAAAATGTCTGACTTTCAACCAAAAATCACAAGACATGCCAAAAGGCAAGAAAAAGCATTCTGAAGAGACAAAACAGTCATCAGAACCTGACACACATATGACAGAGCCATTGGAACTATCAAACTATATATATATATATACACGTACATTACCTACCTTAACCCCACTGAGTACCCTTTATGTGCCAGGGGCCATTTTAAGAATGGGCTTAACAAGGTCTGTACTCTGAGTGTACATTCTAATAGAGGAGAGAGAGCATAACTGCAGACAAGCAAAAAAAAAAAAAAAATTACAGATAGTGAAATATGCAGCAAAAAAATATAGGAGGGGAAAAGGATAGTGATTGGTGCAGTGTGGGGGCTGTTTCAGCCAGAGTCATCAGAAAAGGCCTCTTGGGGGAGGTGAGATTGTAGCTCATACCTGAATGATTAGGAGGCTCCTGCCATTACTAAGAGCCATCTAAGTAGAGAACAGCAAGTGCAAAGGCCCTGAGGCATGAACAAGCTTGGACCCCCCCCCCAGTATAATATTAGTGCTCTGGAAGGTAACAGTGTTATGAGAATGTTGCTGATGAGAGCAACCCCTGCAGCTGTGTCACTGTCAAGGCGGACCTAGGGAGGAAGTAGTGGGTGGGTTCTCTCCTGCTCACATTCTTTTTCTTTAAACATGTACAGAAATTACTCTTCTTTCCCCTCATTTTGGAGGGCCAGGAGACTCTGTAATACCTTTCTTGTAAGCATTTCGGGACCTGGCACAGAGTGAAAAGGAACATGAATTTGCTATTGTGAGTTAAGGCCTCATTATTTATCCAGTAGAAGTGTATTATTTATTCTTCTTCATAATTGTAGAGAATGTGCATTAACTCCACTAATCCTCACCCTCACCCCCCACCCTGGGTAGTGATTATTCGCTATTACAGATGGAAAAACTAAGACAGTTTGAAGATTGCAGATCTATTAAAGGTTAACCTTGGTATTTGAACCCCAGTAGCCTTTGTGTGATTGCACTGTAAGAACTGAAAGGATGGGTATTCTTTTTTTTTTAAGATTTTTATTTATTTAACAGAGATAGAGAGCACAAGTAGACAGAGCAGCAGGCAGAGGGAGAGGGAGAAGCAGAGTCCCCACTGAGCAGGGAGCCCGATGCGGGGCTCGACCCCAGGACCCTGGGATCATGAACTGAGCCGAAGGCAGACGCTTAACCGACTGAGCCGCCCAGGTGCCCCAAGGATGGGTATTCTTAAAGGATAGAGACTGATGAAAGCAAAATGAATACAGTTGTTTAATTCTTATGTTAACTCAGTTGACGTTAAAAGCATTGGCTGGCAAAACTGCCTAGGGAAATGGGCTTAATAAGTACATGGTGAACCATCTATCATTTGTTCATTTGCTATGAGTGCTTCAAAACTGATGAAAATGAGTAGTTTAAATAGTTTAACATCCCAGTTCCCTCTGCTGTCTTACTACTACATATGTAACTATATAATATTAATACTGTGAAGGCAATATTGTCTGGCCCTTGTCTACTGAGAACATTCTGGAAATCAGCATTTGTGATCTCAATAACTGTTACTATAACTGGTATCAGTCTACTGTTTTGTAGACTGCATCTTTCACCTGTTCAAATGCTTTTTATTTTTTCTATAATAATGCTTATTGTTTGAGAATAAATAAATCATAATAAAAATAAACCTTAAGGGGCACCTGGGTGGCTCAGTCTGTTCAGGGTCTGACTCTTGATTTCAGCTTGGGTCATGATCTCAGGGTCATGAGATCGAGCCCCGAGTCAGGGTTCATGCTGGGCGTGGTGCATGCTTAAGATTCTCTCTCTCCCTCTCCCTTTGCCCCCCCACTCACATGCACTCTTTCTCTCTCAAAAAAATTAAAAATAAACCTTAGTAAGTACACATTTGGAGAGGGAGAACTTTGCATTGGATGAAGAGGATGATTATATCCATTGGTTTCTGTTTTTTGCCATTAGAGGAAAGGACTTTCCCATGAACACTTCTCTTGACACATGAAAAGTTGCTGGTGTTCAGTAATGAAGCATTTATTGAAGGAAATGTAATCTGGGTGGAGTTTTCTCTGACCAGTAATAATAATTGAGCATCTACTGTGTGCATAGTTCTTTATCTGTACCATTCATGTGGTATGACATCCTGGGTGAGAAAAACAGCAAACTTTTATACAACACTTCCCATGGACCAGAGAAGGTAAGTAACCTGCCCAGAGGAGCACAGCTATTCAGTGCTAGACCTGGATTTGAGCCTGTTGGTTCAGAGTTCAAGTGCTCGCTCACTCCTAATTGTACTAGGGTACAGGATACCTGGGTGGCCTTGTCTATAAAATAACAACAAACCAAACTGTAATTAGCATGAGGGGGTACCCAAATCTGTCAGGTTCTCAGAAACTGCTGAGAATCTTCACTGAGCTTTGTGTTAGGCTTCTGTGAGTTTTTTTTTTTTTTTAGAGATTTTATTTATTTATTTATTGAGAGAGAGAGAGTGTGTGTGTGTGCACAAGCAGGGGGAGGGGCAGAGGGAGAGGGAGAGAGAGGATCTCAAGCCGACTCTGGGTGAAGCCCCAGAGCCCGACTAGGGGCTCGATCTCACAACCCCGAGATCAGGACCTGAGCCGAAATCACGAGTCAGGTGCTTAAACAACTGAGCCACCCAGGCGCCCTGAGTTTTGTGTTTTTTTTTTTTTTAATATGCAGCCACCAAGACTTTTTTTTTTTAAAGATTTTATTTATTTATTTGAGAGAGAGAGAGAGAGAGCACATGAGAGGGGGGGAGGGTCAGAGGGAGAAGCAGACTCCCTGCTGAGCAGGGAGCCCGATGCGGGACTCAATCCTGGGACTCCAGGATCATCACCTGAGCCGAAGGCAGTCGCTTAACCAACTGAGCCACCCAGGCGCCCCACCAAGACTTTTTTTAATATGGAGCCCCGTTCAATTGGGACCCCCACTTCCTATGAAAGCCTTATGATGGTACTTGAAGAAGGGAAATAAGCATATAAATTTTTAAAAAGTTTCTTCAAGTATATTGATTTTTAAGAATGGGTGCAATTAGTAGTTCTTATTAGTTCCAAGAACTATTTAGCCTGGAATGCTTTGGTTCCACGTAAAGCACTTTAGTATCAGAGCCTTTGCAGGTTCTGCTGCTTTGGCAGGAGTATGGGAGTCGAATGCGGCAGGGGGCTTTAAGTATGCGCAGTACTGCGAGTGTTGATGCTGCCGGCACAAATGGAAAAGTGCATGGCTTTAATTGAAAAAACAGGCTGTGTCTAGTCTTTGACTCCCTTTATATTTAATCTGACTACTCATAGTTTCTGGGAGGGTGGGGAGGGGGGGAGCAGGATTTGGCCCTGTTGTTGTTCGTCAGTAAGATCCTGAAAAATTTTGCAGTGTGAATTCTGATGGTGACCTCCCACTGCTTCTTCTCCCTTTTGTGAAGGCGAAACAAAACACTACCTAGGAGATTCTGAAGCCAGATGGTGGTGTAGCCCAGACTTCTTAAACACTAACAGTGCCCTGTTGGGGGAGATGGTGTTGGGGGGGGCGGGAGTAGGGGTGTGTGTGAGGGGAGAGCCTGTTAAAATGAAGATTTGGATTCAGGGTGTCTGGGCTGGGGGCCGGTGTGTGGTGGCGGGGGACTGAGACTGCAGGTCTAACAAGCCCTCAGGGGAGGCTTACTTTTAGTAGCCGGGGTGTAGCGGGCCCTTCTGTCCCCAGCCCTGTCTCAAGGCTGTGTTGATCATCTGAATCACCTGGGGGAGTTTGAACACATAGCTTCCCAGCGCACAACAGACTGAGTGAACTAGAGTCACTAGGGCTGAGGTTACACAGATATTTGGGTGGGGGGAGTTACTGACCTGGTTTGATAATAAATCTGTCAGCTTTGTCTTTTTTTGGCGGAGGGGTGTGTGTGTGAGTAATTACAGCTTTGAAAACTTCACTGTAGGAGTCAAATTGAGATGTTTAAAGACAAACTTTCTGACATCCTAAGAACTTCCTGTTTGACCTAAACTCCATGAGAAATCTTGACAGCCACTCCCCTTGGAAGGGAACTGGCCGGCTCTTGATGATGGTGTCCAGACTGGCTGAAATCAGAGAGTGCAGAGAAGAGAGAGAGAGAGAGGACTTAATGGTTAGTTTGCTGACCTGCTTCGCATTAGATAATGTCTGTGGAGGCTCCCGGAGTGCATCCAGGGGAGCCGGGGCCCAAATATGGAAAAGAGGAGCCATGACGATGAGGTAGGAGTTGAAATTACCATCGCGATTGTTTAAAGCGTTATTTCAGCACTTTCCCACACGCCTGGGTCTGGGGTTTCATTTCTCGCCCTGCTCCGAGGGCCGGACAAGGTGGGGGGCTTTGAGGGTCACCCCTTTCACAGTATGACTTTTTCTCTTTTTGATAACTGAGACTCTCTAGCAACTGAATTTTTAACATTTCTGAAATCTTATTATTAGTCTTTTCCCGAGATCATGTAGGAAGGTAAGACACCAGGGGGAGATGATCTTCCCAGTGTTCTACGATCTATTGGGTCCCTTTTAAAAAAGTCCCTTTCTTTAAGACCAAGTGTTTCCCATGATTGCTGCATTTATAATTTTCTTTTCCCCAGCTCCTAACCTTGTCTGAGGGTTAAAAAAAATAAGGGAAATGCCATGATCAGGAAAAAAAAAAAAGTTGAGTGTGGGAGAGCCAGAGGCAGGTTCCAAGTGACCTGGCTCTGACCCACACCTGCTTTCCTACAGTGACTTCAGGCCCAGCAAGGGACACGGGTGCCCACGACGTGTGGCCCGAACCCTGTGAGAAACCCCTGAGCCCCAACCGTGCTGAGCGCCTTGTTTCTCTCTGCTCGAACCCTCCCTGCTGCAAGGCAAGGTTCTAGGACATAGCCTGGTGGGTGAGACAGACCCAGAAACCCACTTTTCTAACCCATTGTGGTGTGCATCTAGTATGCCAAAGGACCCCAAAGGGAGGGGACCTTAGAGCCTGGGGCAGGAGAAGAAGGACCAGATCAGGTGAAGAGGATGGTGAGAGTGACCGAGGAAGTGTGAACAGAAGCCTGGAGGGGGAAGCAGTTTGAGAGGTATCTGGAAGGAAGCCTTGCCAGGGAGTAAAATGGGAAGTGGAGGTGGGCGGTGGGGGGTATGCAAGGTCGGGAGGTGACAGGTACCTTGTGTACCTTTGTAAGGAATTTGGACCCTAGAGGTGATCAGGAAGCATCAAAGGAACGATTTTAAGCAGAGGCATGTTGCCGTCAGATGTGGATAGAGGAAGACTTTCTTTTACAGGTAGATTTCTCCTGAATGAGCATCTGCCCCCATGTAGCTTATTTTAAAAATAGCTTTATTGAGATCTAACTTGCATACCGTACAATTCACCCACTTCAAGTGTCCCATTCGATGGTTTTTAGCATATTAAAGAGTTGTGTAACTATCACCATGATCCAATTTTCATACGCATCCTTCGCGCCCCAGAGAAACCTTGTGCCCATTTGAGGTCACTCCCCACTTCCAAGCCCAGCTGCAGGCAACCAACTACTCATCTTCGTAATTTCTCCTTTTTCTTTAACATTAAGGGGAATGTCTTCTGTGAGTGTATTCACTTCAAGGAGTCTCTTTGCCAAATTACAAACTCTTGCTCTTGACTTCGCAGCTATTGCTCAGCCCGTTCCTGTCAGCAGTGGTGTTTGCTGTCTCACCTAATGGGCAGGCTGCAGGGTGGGTGGACCCCAAGGGCAGTGTGTTCATCTGCTCAGGGTGACATCAGAGACCTGTGTGCTTCTCGTCTCTCCTGCACGGTCGTCCTGCCAGTAGCTCTGGCCCAGGGCTGGCTTCTCTGTGGTTGTCAGGCAGCCGTAGAATAGCATGGCCTGGCAGTGGGCCACTCTGCTTCCTTGCTCACAGCTCGCATGTAGGAGGAGTCCCTGCTTGTGTGAGCTTAGTTCCTGTTGCCCACCCTGAACCGACGAGTGCCTTAGAATTAATGAGTCTGCCCCTCTGCAGCTGGAGGGGGCTCTTTGGGGGACAGGTGGCTCCCTGTGAGCAACTACTAGTTGACTCCACTAGAAGGGAGCCACCTCTGCTGGGCCGGCTCTGTGAAAAGCATCATCAACTCAGCTCTCACCAATTCAGGAGTTCATCCTAATTTGGTCAGGGGGTGCCCTCAAGTTTACCTTTGGACAATGTAATATTGTGGGCGATAGTGGGAATGGTGGTAACATGAACCTATGTGGGAAATAAATGATTTAAGTCGCATTAGAAAAACCTGTTTGCTTTGGGATCGGAATGTTTAAATACATGACTAGTAGTAAATGCTAGAAAATTGTTCTTATCTAGTTATTAAATTAGTCCCTTGGAATCTCTCCTTGGGGGAAAAAAAAATGAAATCCCATCCTGAATATGTCAGTATTTGAGTTACTATGTGAACTTGAAATTAACAAAAATTGACTTTCTTTCAAGTATAATTCACGCTTCCCTAAGCCAAGTAGACATTCTGCCTGTTATTTGGACTTTATTAAATTTTGCTTTAAATGTAATAAAAAATGCAAGGTAGACCTCTGCTTTGCAAAGTAACTGACTTGATTAGGAGCTGTATTTTCAAGTCTGTTTTGGAGTGAGGTTTGTCCTCACGTAAGTAATAAGCGTTTGCTGGTGCAGCTCTTTAATGGTGAGAACGGATGTTGAAGAAAGCAAACACCATATGCCCTTTGTTTCCCGTGCATGTCCCCTCCTGGAGGCTGGGTGGAGTGTTTCAGCTGTCTCGAATAATCTCCATTTTGCTGTTACTGCAGACTTTGCTGTTCTCCCACTCTTCTCTCCGATGTTACAACTTCTTCCTCTTCCTCCTCCTCAGTCAGAAAGGTTCCATGCTCTCAAGTGTCAGAGATTGGGTTAATTTTGAAAAATGAGTTTCCCTTGATTTGTGACAGAAATTAGTACAGAGAATTAAAAAAAAAAAAAACACACCACCCAGTGTGAATGTGTAGTGGGAGGGGCAGGCGGGTTGGGTATGGGACAGGATGCTTAGAATAATTCTGCTGCCAAGTGAATCAGAGAGACTTGCAGCTCTCGGCGAGCACGGAACCTACTCCCGCCCAGAGTTCAGACACAGTCAGCCCGAAATCACCACTTCATACTCCACAGAATGGACCCTTCCGCAGCCAAAGCCCCGAGTGCTGCAGACACGTCTGAGACTGTAAGTAGGCCATACATCTGGTTCGATTGCTCTTATGTCTGCATCTTTTGTAGCCTGTTGCCCGACTACTTTTTAGGCCAGGAGGGAGGAGGCATGATGGGGAATTTGGTCCCAGCTCCATCCTTCTGAGATGGTGAGCAACACTGTTTTCCACTCAGACCTGGTCTCGGTTTTCTTGTTTGTGGTGGAAGGGAATTTCTTTCCCCAGGCATTCCTCTGGGACAGAAGTGGCTTTTGGCTGAGCCCCTTTAGTAGTGGCATCTGTAAAGATTTTGGACAGCCCTGCCATCTGGTGTGAGGGCTCTTCCCTTCTCCTGACTGCGATCGATGAGTTTTGTCCAGGGGACACCCCAGCCAGTGGAGGCCCCCCCCCCGCCCCCGCAGGCATCCCTTTCATCAGTGAAGTGTCCCTATCAAGGGCTGGGAGCAGGTAACACTGCTGAGTCAGCTGGCAGGTTTGGAAGCCTGGGATGAAGCCAGGTGTGGGATCCAGCTTCCCTGTGATGGGAAGGAGAGAAGAATGAGGTAGAAGGCAGGACAGAAAGTCAGCTTGAGGTCTCTTCAGAGCATTGTCCTGCTGCTAGATGCCAGTCGAGGTGGCGGGCAAAGCTCAGATCCTCACTCTGCCAACTTTGGGCCACTGACAAATCTCTCTCCTTGTCTTACTCTTCCCATCTGAAAATCACTGTCTTTGCCCTTCACGGGATCACTGGATTGTTTGAAGTCATGAATGTGAAAGTAACTAGTACTTGGTAGGCATTTGCTAAGTGATGTATTTTTGCCCTTCGTACCCCTTCTCCTTCCTTAGTGGGGATACTGTACCATCAGTGCGAGCACCATGCTGGGCTCCGGGAAGTGCCACCCGTGTTGCCGGCCTGGCTTCTTTCAAGGCAGCCTTTGTGGCCTCCAAGCTGTCTTGCTTGGTGTCATAGATTTGATCTTGGTGTCAGCTTTGTTCAAGACCAGAGCCCCAGGTTGCCCTTTTAGCCTAGGTCAGGTGACCCCCTAGGACAAGGAGGTCTCAGGCAGATGGTGGGAGTGGGTCATGCTGTGTCTCAGAGATCCATTTGAGTTAAGGATAGTGGGGACAGGGGACCCAAGTCAGGAGGCCACGTGGTGAATCCTAAGGGGGACAGTGATCATTCAGAAGAGCCAATTCTCATTCAGCTTTGAGTTTCCCAACTTATGGATACCTATATTCAGCCAGTGCAAGGGAGAAGAAAAAAAATAATCTCGAAGAAAACTGCTGAGCAGTTATCTGATTTCTGATTCAGAAGTAGGCGTAGGGCACTGTCATGGTGACATTCCAGCTGGTTGTTTCAGTTAACCTGTTCATGGGTTTAGGCATCCCACGTGCACGTCAGTCAGTTCCAGATGCCTTCCACCATTATGGGCGTGTGTCTGTTTAGGGGACTTTTCTAGAGCCTGTCTTGTTAATTAGCTTTACCGTATGCTTTATCTTTGCTAACTGTGAGTTAATTGCTAATAAGAGTGTTTTCTTGTCAGTCACAAGTTCTCCCACCCCTTTCCCCAATTGAACTTTGTGTATTTCATCTCCTATTTAGGCTAAAATTTTTGCCTCTAGCAGGCAAGATTCCGCCATAACGGTCCGCGAGCTCTAACGCAGTGCTAATTTTTATCAGTGATTTTGGAGATACTGTATCATGTGTACACTTTGTTTGGTGTGCAATGATATAAGAGTGCTTTTTATCTTAACCCGCATCAAAATTCGTGTATCACAGTGTACCAGCCTTCCGTAGCTCTCTGTTGCTCTTCTTTGAAATCCACTTTCTTTCCCATGACTGGCCACACCTCGTAGCCTGGCCCATGCCTACCTTTCCAGCCTCGTGGTGTCCCCCTCACACCTGGCCACTCCCTTCCACCGCAGCAGTGCCCTGCTGTCCCCCGCTCCCACTGGGCCCTGTCCCGTCGCTGGGCCAAGGGGCTTGTGCTGCCCCCTCCCAGGCGCGCCCTTTCTCTGGCTCTTGCTTGGTTGGCTTGCTCTGCTTTCTTTCAGGTGTTACTTGGAGAAGCCCCTAGGCCATCTTATCTTAAGGGACTTCCTCCATCTTAAGTTTCCTTTCTCCCTTCCTGTCACATCACCGTACCTATTTCTTGCAGAGCACTTAGATCACAGCCTGTAAATCCCTGGTTGCCTTACTGGTTTGCTTGGCATTCGCCGCCTCCCCGACTGGAATCTCCGCCCCTTGTCTGTCTTATTCCTCCATAGCCCCAAGCCCCTGACTCAGTTCTCAACACATAGTAGATGCTCAACAAAGATTTCTGAAATGAATAGAGGTTTTGGATGATCAGTGTCGTGGATGACTTTTCAGTAGTCTATGACTGCAAGCTGATGAAGACAGTTGCGTCTTCTCTGTGCCGGCCGCTCCCGGCCCCATCGACCTCCCTCACTGCTCTGGTACCTTGGGAGCACTCCAGACCCCGAGGCCCCATTTCCCTCTCCTGGCAAGCTAGTGGCTGGTATCCGGAGTAACCCTCTAACTGTTTGAAGCATCATTTTTGTTCTCAAAATGAAAACCACCTGTCTTCAAAGTGATTTGCTTAAAACAAATGCTTATTTCTTCAGCAAGGCCTTCCTCCCCTTCTGCCTTTCCCCACCTCCTGCCAAGAATAATGGGAAAACCCTCCTATCTTGGAGAGTGGTTTTCCCTCTGGTCAGAATCCAAAGCTGGAGGATTTATGACCCCGGGTGCTGAGGAATAGCTTTTCCCTGCCCTGCTGCTCTCAGATGTTCACACTTGGTTCTCCCGAGGGGTTCCAAGGGGTCCTGTGATAGGGGCTCAACCTTGGTCCTGCCCCCCTTTGCACATTGCCTTTACCCATCCTTCCCCCAGGTCCAGAACCTAGCCCAGGGCACCACAGAGATGGCGGCAGGGGTGGGGACCGTGTCTGAGTAGTGATGTGTGGCGGGCTGCTTGCCAGCTCCCCGACACCTTGTACCACCTCCAGGGAGAGGCTACTGTTGCCTGCATTTTAGAGACGGTGCAGTGAGGCTCACGGAGGTGAGGTAGGTTGTGAGCGGCCAGGACCAGAACCCAGGTCTCTCTGGCTTCCAAATCCATGTATTATTTGTTGGTGTTTTCAGCGTTTCTGGGGTTTTGTTTTGTTTTTACCATGTTATTCAGTTAAAAAAACTGTATGCATACATGGAACGGCAACGAGCTTCCTGAAATAGATGGTTGCTTCTCTGTGCGCAACACGCTCTTACAGTCTCCGTTCCATCTTAAAAAATGCTCGTCAGCACATAGTGGGGGGACTCTGTTCCTTTTTAAGGCCAAGAGATATTCCACTGTATGCATATGCCACCATTTCTTTTTTTTTTTTTTAAAGATTTTATTTATTTATTTGAGAGAGAGAATGAGAGAGAGAGAGAGCACGTGAGAGGGGGTAGGGTCAGAGGGAGAAGCAGACTCCCCGCCGAGCAGGGAGCCCGATGCGGGACTCGATCCCGGGACTGCAGGATCATGACCTGAGCCGAAGGCAGTCGCTTAACCAACTGAGCCACCCAGGCGCCCCTATGCCACCATTTCTTTATCCATTCACCCGTCAGTGGACATTGAGCGGCTTGGGTATCTGGGTTGCCGGCCGCTGGGGGAGGGGAACTGCATGGTGCTGTTCCAGGGGCGTGAAGTCTCCGTCGTGCAGGCTGACTCCGTTCTAGAGTTCTGCTGTACAACATGGTATCTATAGCGAGCAGCACTGTACTGTGCACTTAAAAATTTGTGAAGAGGGTAGGCCTCAAGTGTTCGTACCGCAATGGCAAAAAAGGCCGGGGTGGATCTTCTAAGTGGATCGTGTGGCCCACTAATTGGTGGCAACCCATGGTTTGAAAATAGTTGGCAAGGGGCGCCTGGGTGGCTCAGTCGTTAAGCGTCTGCCTTTGGCTCAGGTTGTGATCTCGGGGTCCTGGGATCGAGCCCCGCATCCGGCTCCCTGCCCCGCGGGGGGCCTGCTTCTCCCTCTCCCACTCCCCCTGCTTGTGTTTCCTCTCTCACTGTGTCGCTCTGTCAAATAAATAAAATCTTTAAAAAAAAAAAAAAGAAAATAGTTGGCAAAACACTAGTGTAGGTGATAAGTCTGTGCTTACTTTATGTAGAGGTTTATATGATGAAAGCTACTTTCAAAAATGTTCATCACAGTAGAACCTACACACACAAAATGCACACGAGACCACAGCTTGTTGAATTTTCACAAACCAAACACATCTGGGTAAACAGTACCAGATCCAAACACTCACCATTGAGTTATGCGTCTTTGAATCGAGGCAGGCATGGAGTGCAACAGAAAGGGATGTGCCCTCAATTTGTTCTGAATTGTGCACATGCAGCTTACTTGATAGAATCTCTCTTTTTAGAGGTCCCATGTTTTATGTTTCCAGTGGCAGGGCCTGACTGGTATTTTAGGTCTAACAACTACTGAAGGAGTAGAACTGGGCTTCTGTAAGGACCGTCCGAATGACCACAAAAGGAGGCTGAGGATGTGCCTGGTAAAATGTGAACAAGGAGGAGGAGGAGGAAGGGCCAGGGCCCCACAGTGGATATGGAAATGCTTGGGTGTGCGGACTTACGGTGACAGTAATCGAGACCAATTTTACTGAAATGGGGTGGGGAGGGGAGGGAACTTGTGATTACAGTTCCAAGCCCCTAGAAGTCAATGTATTTTTGTGTGAAATAACAGTCACCTGCCACAGTGAGTATTGATTTTTAGAGAAAACTCTTCTAGCATACCAAATCAAACTTTTTCTTGGCCAAAGACCTAAATGTCTCCCAATACCAAAGCAAGCTAGATTAACTTTGCTTTCATAATGTATGGGTTCTGTAAGGTTGTCTTGGGGGACAGACTATACCCAATTCCTCGTCATGGCATGTACGTAAAAATGAAAGGGAGTGGATGCTTGCATGTGCTTTTAAACATTACATGCTCTTATGAAGTTTTATTAATCTCTTTGTGAGATGCATTGATAGCTTTTAGTCAGACTGCAATCGCTTCCTTGGGACTTTGGGATAATAATAAATCCTTTAGTCTTTGTTGGTTAGATAAGCTCTTATTCATTGTTCATTTTTGTGAAGGAGACTTTGAACTCTTACAAATTTGGTGTGTGTTTCCTGGAGTTCTGGACCTATAGTGTTCACTGTGGGTCTGTGTTTAATTCTGTATTTGTTGTGGAAGAAAAGTCCTGGGACTGTAACAAACACACTGTGGAACATGGGGCCGGCGGGGGGGAGGTACCCCGCTGGGGACAGGGAGCATGTGTATCTGCCTTACCGTTCCTTTCTTGGTGCCCAGCGTCGGGCCACTAAGTACTTGCCGAATGAATGGAGAGAGGAAAAACTGCTAGCTAGGATTTAATGGTGTGTACTGTGTGCTTTGTCCCTTTTATCCTAGTTAGTCATTACAAAAAGCCTGTGAGGTGGGTACTGTTAATATCCTTTAGAATGACCTCACGTCCCTGTTTGCCAGGGGATGGTTCTGGTGTGTTCCTGCTGTCCTAGCATTGACAGTGATAGCACCCTCTTTCACTGTGAAGTGTCCTGGTTCCAGTGATAAATTGGTTTGCTCTGAGAAGACATGAAGAGACATTTTTCCAAAGAAGACATCCAGATGGTCAACAGACACATGAAAAGATGCTCAACATCACTGACCATCAGGGAAATGCAAATCAAAACTACAGTGAGATATCACCTCATACCTGTCAGAATGGCTAAAATCAACACAAGAAACAACAGGTTTTGGTGAGGATATGGAGAAAGGGGAACCCTCTTACACTGTTGGTGGGAATGCAAACTGTAGCTACTCTGGAAAACAGTATAGAGGTTCCTCAAAAAGTTAAAAATAGAGCTACCCTATGATCCAGCAATCGCAGTACTAGGTATTTATCCAAAGAACATAAAAATACTACTTCAAAGGGATATATGCACCCCGATGTTTATATCAGCATTATCTGCAATAGCCAAATTACGGAAACAGCCCAAGTGTGTCTACTGATGAATGGACAAAGAAGATGTGGTATGCGTGTGCCCATGTGTGCGTGTGCATACACACACACACACACACACACACACACACACACAATGGAATATTACTCAGCCATCAAAAGAATGAAATCTTGCTATTAGCAATGACGTGGATGGAGCTAGAGAGTATTATGCTAAGTGAAATAAAGTCAGAGAAAGACAAATACCATGTGATTTCACTCTCATGTGGAATTTAAGAAACAAAATGAATGAGCAAAGGGAAAAAAAAAAGAGAGGCAAACCAAGAAACAGACTCTTAACTCTAGAGAACAAGCTGCTGGCTAACAGAGGGGAGGTGGGGGGGGGGGGAAACAGGTGATGGGCACTAAGGAGGGCACTTGTGATGAGTACCGGATGATGTATGGCAGTGTTGAATCACTCTATTGTACACGTGAAACTAATATTATACTGTATGTTAGCTAACTGGAACTTGAATAAAAACCTTAAAAGAATTGGTTTGCTCTCAAATGTTGTGGTTTGGATTGACAGATGGGGAAACCGAGGACACAGAGAAGCCACATCACTTCCTAATGCCACCCAGCTAGTGCTGGGATTCTTTCCTGAGAGTCTGACTTCAGATTTTCTCATTCGATCGCTAAGTTTTGCTGCCTCACCACTTAGGCCAAGGAATATGTAGTGGAAAAAAAAGCACTCTCTGTTTTTCAGTCTCACTATTTAGTAAAAAGCACTACTGTGATGTGTGACTCAGGGCAGTAAGACCGTGCTAGTGAAGACCCATGGAAACCCGAAATGCGCTTTCCCTGGTAAAGCTGGACACGTAGTATCCTAGAATGCTAGTACCATTCACACGTGCCTGGTGCTTCATAGCTTACAAAACCCTTTCTCCTACAGGATTCTGTTGAAACTTCTTGTGTACCCTGTGAGGTGGGAGGGGGTACTTCCATCTTACGAAGGAGGATGGGCGATCCGCAGGATGATGGGGTCACCTCCCTGAGGTTTTACAGCCACAGAGGGAGCTGATCCAGGATTCGCTTCCTATTCTGCCTCCATCAACAACACATCTCCCCTGTAGCAGAGGGGCCTCGCAGCCAGGCGTACTTACACAGTTATTTTGAGGGTGCTGCTCATGGAGGATTAGAAGGTCCTTTGAAGACTCATTACTGTAACACAAGGTTTCTCAGCCTTGGCACTGTTGACATTTTGGGCCATTTAAGGCTATTGTGGGGGACCGTGCCCTGTAGGATGTTGAGCAGCATCCCTGGCCTCTATCCACGCCAGTAGCTCTCCCCTCCCTCCCTCTCCCAGTTGTGAGAACAAAAATGTCTCCAGACGGTGTCAAATGTCCTCTAGGACACGGTTGCCCTTGGTTAGGAACCACTGGCCTAACTTCAATAGCAGCATTTGAAAGAGGGAAAAAGACAACCTTGGAAATGTCAGACCTGTCATTTTCCCGCTCTCGTTTCTAAAGCATCAGAAAAACTATCAAAAGACCCACAAAGGGGTGGAAAAGGGAACAAGCAGCACATTTCATGTTGGATTTGGTTCCATGAAAGAGTGTTTGGTCTCCCAAGGAAGGATATGATAGCCAGCATTTTTTTAAGTTAGAAATCACACAATTACAAATGTTTTTTAATAGAAAAGTTAGAATAGAGATCAACTGAAAAAGGCACATATGCAGTCTCCTGGGAGCCTGCTGCCCAGAGATAACCACGGTTCACATGATGCTTCACCTCCTTCTAACCTTTTCCAACATGCATACATGTATCTTCCAAATAGGGCTATGCTGCAAATGCTATTATAATCAGCTTTTTTTTTTTTACCTTACGTGTGCCACAAATACCTTTCCATATCTCTAATATAGAGCTACAACATTAAAAAAATTTTTTTATTTATTTATTTGAGAGAGAGAGAGAGAGAGCGAGCATGCACAAGTGGGGGGGTGCAGAGGGAGAAGCAGACTCCCCACTGAGCAGGGAACCTGACGCCGGGCTCGTTCCCAGGACCCTGAGATCACCATGACCTGAGGCAAAGGCAGATGCTTAACTGACGGAGCCACCCAGGTGCCCCTAGAGCTACAAAATTTTTCACGGCTGCATCGTATTTCGTTGTGTGGCTACAGTATAATATATTCACTTGGTCTCCTATTGTGTACATTTGTTTCATTTCCAATTTTGTTTTTGCTATTACATGCAAAACTGTGATGAGGATTTATGTGTGTGTGCCCACGCCCTTCACAGCCTCTTTTTGCCCCTTACAGAAATAAGGAAATTTTATCATCCATTGAGTAAGATCCCTAATTTGTAGTGTGTTAGATTATGTTTTGAATATATTACATACCTTTGCCCTTGAAAATTATGGAAAATGAATTCATAAAAATTAGATTATGCACTAGATGTGCAGAATGAGGTGTGGAAAGTTCTTTGGTTTTGTGATTAAATGATGAGTAATAAGAAGCCATGTAGGTTTCATGCCCTATTCATGAAAACCACTTGTAACTGTAGAGGGCTACTTCCTGAGTAGGAATTACAGCCCAGTAAAGATAACTGAATCTTCCTTTAAGAGTTTGCTCATTGCTGAGAGAAACTTAAGGCTATGTTCTCATGAATTTTCATTGCTCATGGATTTTTCTTATATGTATTTAAAATGATAAAATGAGGGGCGCCTGGGTGGCTCAGTTGGTTAAGTATCTGCCTTCGGTTCAGGTCATGATCCCAGGGTCCTGGGATCGAGCCCCACGTCAGGCTCCCTGCTCAGTGGGGAGCCTGCTTCTCCCTCTCCTCCCCGCTCGTGCTCTCTCTTGCTATTTCTGTCACTATCTCTCTCTCTCTCAAATAAATAAAATCTTAAAAAAAAATGATAAAATGATAAACTCGTGGTAAAACCTTTAAATGGTACAGAAAAGCCTAAATAAAGTGCCCTCCTTTATTCTGCCTTTGTATTTTTTTCATTCTCTAGAAATTTTCTCTGCATTTACAAACATTAAAAAATGTGCAAAGATTTTTTCAAAACCCCACAAACTGGCCAACAATATGCAAGGTCTGATCCAACTAGCTTTCTTCAGTTAACACATCCTTCTGTGCCTACACCTTATTCTGTTTAATCGGTGCCCTGTTTGGGGTTGTTTCAAGCTTTTCTTTCTCTCCTGCAGCAAAGTGGTCTGTTTTATTTATTTTTTATAGTTTATTTATTTATTTTTAATTGGTCTATTTTAGGTAAGTCTGTCTGTAGGCTACATGCCTAGCAGTGGAGGGCTTGTGTTAAGGGTCTGTGCCCTTAGAATTTTCATAGGTACTGCAAAATTGCCCTTCCACTGCGAGTAGCTGGACTTGTTGCATCAGGCATTTTTTTCCTGCCTGGCATAGACTCTGGATTAATACATCGGGAACACAAAGGTTCTGACCTCATCTCGGGGGAGGGCCATCAGGGTTAGGAGGCCACGGCCTTGGGGGTGCTTGGGGAGGGGGATATGTATTTACTGGTTTTCTCCTGGGATTGGCCAGAAACTGGCTTTTGCTTTTTTCAACCATGGAGTAAAAAGTACGTGTGTAAAACTGGAGACCAACACCCAGGCAGGCAGCTTTCTGGTAACATTTGACGATGTGTCTCAGAATCTATGTAGCAAATGTACCAACTGCACCGTGCAAATATGTAATGTAATAGGTGTAAATATGACGTGCTCTAATCATTTCATGATCATTTTCCATCCCTCTTTATCTCTTTCACGAAGTCTTTTCTGATGTTTCTCCATTCTCCATCTTCATCTACTCCACGCTATTTTTTTTTTTTTTTTGCTATTTTCCTTTTTAAAAAATGATCATTATGGCCGGTATTCATTTTATTGTTGTATTATCTTATTTTTGCCCAACTCTGTCTCCCTGATGAAATTTGAGCCAACAATTGGTCTCTAGTCTTTGTAACCCTAGTGTGGTGTTGGCACATATGTATTTTGATTGGCTGCTTGCTTTGGAATTTTCCTTATTTTATGGGGTCCCTGTGCTTGGTAAAGGAGGCCCGTCCCTGGACACCGCCGTTGTTGGTCCCCAGAAAGGTGCTCACTAAGGTCTCTGTCACCTCACTTGTCAGTGTGTTGCTTTCCTGCCCGGGGAAGGGCCCAGCAAGGTGCCGTCGTTTACTGACTTGGTATTTGAAGCAGTGGAAGGTGGCAGACGTTTGAAGACGTTTCTGTGACCCCCAGTGAGCACAGCAGCTGCCACAGCCCGGCCTAACGGTATGAAGGGCCTGTGTCTTCTGAGAAGCTGGGGGCTTTCTGATGGGCATTGCCAGTGTTCCCTCGCTGCAGTCTTGGCCAGGGCTTTTTTGAGTTGGTCTGGGGTTAGCCACCCCAAGGCCGAGACACAGAGAAGAAAGCAGGTCTCAGGAAACCTCTCAAATGTCAGTGAGCCTAAAACTGGGCCAACTCTTGGGGTGCACCCCGTTTTCCAGTGTTCTAGCTAGTGCTAGGAGGTAGTTGTTGGGGCTCGGGGATGCTGCCCTGGATCGTGAAAGCTCAAGTCTGCTTAGGTTCGGCCTCTGGCTGGGCTCCTTGTGGGGGGATGAAGGGGCCATCGTCTGCTCCCCGCCAGCTCTTTCTCCCCTCTGCTTTCTCTGAGGGCTTACACTTGGGGCCCTGCTCATGTGACCCTGCCGGGGGCTTCCTGGAGGGTGGCCTGGAACCTCAGCAGAGAGTCTTACAAAAGAAACAAGCCAAAGAACTTTTATGTGGTTATTTTTCTTATTGTTCAAGTAATAAATGTTCTCTAGCAGCAAATAAAGAGCACTCTTTGGAGGCAAGCAGTGTGATCCAAGGAAAATGGCCTCTGGAGCCAAATGGTTCTAGGTTGGAATGCGGGCTCTGGGACTTGTTCCTGAAGGAGCTGTCATGAGCTGAATTGTGTCCCCTGCATATGGTGAAGCCCTAAGTTCCAGGGCCTCAGGATGTGACTGTATTTGGAGGACAGGGCCTTGAAAGCGGTAGTTGAGTTAAAATGAGGGCCCCAGTGTAGGCCCTCCTGTGATCTGATTTGTGTCCTTATGAGAAGCGGGGACAAGGACACAGAGACACTGGGGATGTGCACGCAGAGCAGAGCCCATGTGAGGACGCAGCGAGAAGGTGGCCGCGTGCAAAGCCAAGGAGACGGGCCTCACATGAAACCAGGCCTGCCGCCACCTGGCCTTGGACTTGTAGTCTCCAGAACTGCGAGGAAATATATGTGTGCTGTTGAAGCCCCTCAGGCTGTGGTATGTGTTAAGGCAGCCCCGGCAAACAAGCACGGGTGCTTCTAGCAAGGCAGCTCCTCCGGCTTTGTGTCCCCTCCGTGCGGAGAGGACCCAGCGCCTACTTCTCAGAGCCAAGGCGAGGGACAGACATAATGCCTGGTTTAGAGTAGGTGCTCACAAAGGGCGCTCGTGATAAGGCTAATTTAGTGATATAATGGTAGAAACCACCGCCAGCTCCTCCACCCCGGTTTTCTGGCCTCGACCTGATTGGAGGGGTTTTGTTTGTTTGTTTGTACTTTCCTTTAAGTCCTTTTCAAACAGGGTTGCCAGGAACTCCTGGGATGGGGGGAGGTGGGCCCTTCCTGGGTCTAGCAAGCAATGAAGTATTTGCTTCTGAGCCCTCCTTTCATCCTTTTAACCTCTTCACATACCGGGCCTCCAGGCACACTTGTATTTGGGACAAGGACGCTGCTGCTAAAATGGGCTAAAAGCGACCTTGGGGGCGGTGTGACTATTCACCTCCCCTGGCATCCACTGTGCTCGTCTGCTTGCAACCGAGCGCCACAGCCTGGGGGACTTAAACAGCGGGAAAGTGTTGTCTCGCAGCCTCGCGTGCTGGAAGGCCAAGATCAATGTGTGCGCACGGCTGGTTCCTTCTGAGAGCCATGAGGGAGACTCCGTTCCACGCCCCTCCTCCGGCTTCTGCTGGGGTGCTGGCAATCTTGGGCTTTCTTTGGCCCGTAGATGCATCACCCTGATCTCTGCCTTCATCTTCATGGGACATTCTGTGTGTGTGTGTCTCCATGGCCAGATCTCTGCTTTTTATGAAGCAGTCAGGCACGCTGGGTGAGGGCCCACTCAGATGAGCCCATCTTAACTTGATCACCTGCAAAGACCCCGTTTCCAAATAATGTCGCCTTCACAGTACTGGAAGGTAAAGCTTTAACATCTTTTTGGGGAATACGGTTCAAGCCGTACAGCAATTCTCTCAAAAGCTACTGTGCCATCAGTGGGTGTATGCCAACGGCGGCAGCTGCCTGGAGGGCTGCCCAGGTCTGATCCGCCCCTCCTGCCCATCATTTGGCTTTCAGCTCAGAGGCCTCCAAGAGGCCTTCCGTGGCCACTCACAATATAGATGGATTGAATGATTAAGTAGATTGCGGAGCAAGATTAAAATGTGACTCAGAAGTATGCCGATGTTTTTCTTTCTGTTTTTCTTTTTAGATTTTATTTATTTATTTGACAGAGAGAGACACAGCGAGAGAGGGAACACAAGCAGGGGGAGTGGGAGAGGGAGAAGCAGGCTTCCCGCCAAGCAGGGAGCCCGATGTGGGGCTCCATCCCAGGACCCTGGGATCATGACCTGAGCCGAAGGCAGACGCCCAACTACTGAGCCACCCAGGCGCCCCCCCGATGTTTTTCCCTTAAAAGTTGGGGAGGGCTTGTCTCTAGCCCACGGAGCTGTTATTTGTCGCTTTCTTGTATATGTCGGCTGTGTCACCACTACAGATGGTATTTCAATAGCATTTTATGCCTGTGAATTGCAACGTCAGGCACCCTCCGAATGTCATCATGTTTCCTGTTCTGTGTGCAGAGCATGGCAAGAGGACTCCGGTTGTTGGATTTGGATTTTTTTTTTTTGTAGTGACTCACAATTTGATAATGATGTTACAGTAATTCACAGAGCAAAACTGGCTAGCACCCTTCTCTGAAGGACATCCCAGGTCTAGAAAACCTGTGAGTTAAGAGTAAAGGAAGCATTTACTGATTGATGGTAGTTAATCAGTTGGTGTTTACTGAGCATGTTCGATTTGCCAAAGCCATGCTAGGTGCTGTGCAGGTACAGAGATAATGTATGCAATAGTCATGGCCTCCAGTACCACACAAATCAAACAGTTGAAAATATACAGCAATACACACGAAGTTGCATGAGAGTGTGTACTATAGAAATGAAGTAGGAAGGAGTGTTCACTGTGGGCCCGGGCTCAAGAAAGGCTTGGTGCAGGAGCCAAGCTTAGCTTGGGCCATGCCTGGAAGGGGAAGAGGTCCCAAGAAGAGGAGGAAGACTGTGAGCCTGAGACAGCGCCAACACAACATTGCTAAGCACTGTAATAGTCCCAGTGTTCACTGAGCCACCTTGTTTTAATAAAACTAATTTTGTTCAAGGGGCACCTGAGTGGCACAGTAGGTTAGGTGTCTGAATCTCGATTTTGGCTCGGTTCTGATCTCAGGGTCGTGAGATCGAACCTCTCATCGGGCTTCGCGCTCAGCATGGAGTCTGTTTGGGGTTCTCGCCCCCTCTCTCTCTCCCTTTGCCCGTCCCCAATGAGCATGCTCTCTCTCTAAAATAAATAAATATGGGGTGCCTGGGTGGCTCAGTCAGTTGGGCATCGGACTCTCGGTTTCTGCTCAGGTCATGATCTCAGTGTCCTGGGATCAAGCCCCATGTTGGGCTCTGTGCTCTGCGCGGAGTCTGCTTGTCCCTCTCTCTTTCCCTCTGTTCCTCTCCCTGTGCGTGCTCTCTCCCCGCCCCCCCTACTCTCTCTAAAAGAAATAAATAAAATCTCAAAAAAAAATCTTAGGAAAAAAAGTTAAAAAAATTTTTTTTAAAAAACTAATTTTGTGGCGCACCTGGGTGGCTCAGTTGTTAAACGTCTGCCTTCAGCTCAGGTCATGATCCGGGGTCCTGGGATCGAGTCCCGCATGGGGCTCCCTGCTCAGCAAGGAGCTTGCTTCTCCCTCTCCCACTCCCCCTACTTGTTTTCCCTCTCTCGCTTTGTCTCTCTCTGTCGAATAAATAAATAAAATCTTTAAAAAAAAACAAACTAATTTTGTTCACAATATAGGTATGATATGGTTTATAATGGGAAAATATTGGAAACAACCAAAGTGCTCTTCAACCTGGGAAGAGTAAATTACAGTGCATCCAGACAATGAAATACTCTGTAGTTAGAAAAAAGAATGCAAACACTTTTTACTGATATGGAAAGACTCCCCAAATATATTGTTAAATGAGAAAGGCAAGTTGCAGAACAGTGTGAATGATACACACTAACGTATGAGAAACTGGAAAATGTCCAAGAAACTAATTACAATTAGGAGCGGTAGTGGTAATTATCCAGGAGTGGTAAACTGGGGTAATGGGAGCTAGAGCATGTGTGCACGTGCACATTTATTAGAGATTTGAACCATGTAAACGTATCCTATTCAAAAAGCTAAAAAGAAAGGTGTGATGTTAGTAGCATTTGGTCACACTGTTGCTACTCTTAAGTGGATTTAAATGTCTCCTATGCTTTGTCTTGGGGGCACATAACGAATGAAGATAACCAGCTACACTAGACATCTAAGGGATAAGCTCTTGCATTTGCTCCGAGAATGAAATTCTCTTCACCAGCTTTTCACTTTTATTGGTTATCACTAGAAATGTTTCAAACATAAGCCAGGATAGAGAGAATAGTATAACAAACCCCTTTGTACCCGTCATCCAGTTTCAACAGTTGTCAGCTGCTGGCCAATCTTGTCTCATTGCTTCTCCCTCCTCCTTACTGGCCCCCATCTACCCCTGACCTTGATTCTTTTGAAGGCAGTGCCTTTCTGATTGTGTTATTTGGAATTATTACTCTGTTCCCCTGAGTCCCACCATGGCCCCAGAGATGCAGAGCAAATTGGATGCTTAAAGGTGAAAAAAAACAAAAACAAAAAACACTGTAACAGTTTGGGTCTGTTTACTTAACTTACTTAAGTAAGTTAAATCTTTACTTAAATTTTTTTTTTTTTAAATTGTGGTGAAGTACACATAGCATGAAACTTACCACCTTAACCATTTTTAATGGTACAGTTCAGTAGTGTTAAGCATATTCACGTTGTTGGGCAACTGATCTCCAGAACTTTCATCTTGCAAAACTGAAACTCTGTACCCATTAAAACAACAACTCCCCATTCCCCCCTCCCCTCAGCCTCTGGCAACCACTCTCTACTTTCTGTCTCTGTGAATCTGACTACTCTGGCGACCTCATATAAGTGGAAACATCCAGTATATGTCCTTTCTTGACTGGCTTATTTCACTTAGCGTAAGGTCCTCAGGGTTCATCTGTGTGGTAACATGTGTCAGAATTTTCTTCCTTTTTAAGGCTGAATAATATTCCATTGTAGGGCTACACCACATTTTGTTTATTCATTCATCTGTCAGTGGACTCTGGGGTCAACTTTACTTTTTGTCCCCTCTTAGAATATAGGGTTCCATGGCTCATAATAGTTTGATGCGATAGCACATCCTCTAGTTAAGGGAATAATTCTGAGTCATTTGAGAGTTTTCATGCCAAAGACTTGACTTGAAAAGACCAGCAAACCTTTTTTCCTGCTCTTTTGACCAAGAGCACCTTTTTCCTCACAAAGCTCTTACATGGAATTTTGTCTCTCACTGGATTAGATTACAAATTTAAAGAGAGTAGGGCAGGGACTGGGGAGGTATCTTCCTTTGCCCAGTCCCTGGCACTGTGCTTGGTCCTGGCTGGGTGCTCCGGATATGTTTGTTACAGAATGAACTGTACTTTGGTCAAGGCACGTAACGGTATGTGTGTAATGAGGGAGGTGAACCAGATGAATTATAAGTCTCCTTTTGGTTCTAACATTGTTTGGATCCATTATTAAATCTGATGATGAAAACTTCCGTCTCTGGAAGACAGGAAAGTAGGGGATGGGGGAGACGCATTTTTGGATAGATAAGATATGTTTCAGTTGCCAATTACATTATCCAGAGGTGGTCATCTACAAATAGAACCATCCCAGGATATAGTATTTCTTAAAATAACATTTTGGATTTGAGATTTCCTCTTTGTGTGGTGGTAACACTGTTTGAATAACAAAAGCTACCAGCTAAAAAGTTATTTTGAGTTTAGCTGAAGTGTGTACCACGTTTCCTAGATGTACATGGATAGAAAACAAACCTCCTCTTGACGTCACCGTCTTTACAAAGAATCCCATAGGAAGTCTTAACGATAATTTTACCATGAGAAGAAGTCAAAGCATAAGCAACAGAGGAAAATGAAGATTCCAGAATTAGAGCTCAAAAAGCTGGTAAGAAAATAGGGAGGGAGATGTGATTTGGGTATTGAATCTTGATTTACTGAACTTTGTGCTGGTTTCTGCATTTTTGTTTTAAGCCTGGTTTCCAAAAGTCTCTTGTTAGCAACCAGATGATCATCATATAACTGATAGACATTCATTTTAAGCCCATTTGGGCAACAGTGGCCTGGATTTTCCAGTAGAAAGATTTAGTAATTCTCTTGGCTTCTTCATGCCAACAGGGTATTTTTGGGGGAAGTTGAGTTCTCTAATGTCTTGGAAGTAACCCCTGGAAAATTGGAACCAATGAATTGATTGCATGATGTACTTGGAATAGAAATGAAGAATATGGATACAGTTTATTTCAATTTACAAATACCCAGCCTTAGAAGTGGTTAAATTTATAAAATTAGAAGAGAATTTTTTTGTGCATTTAGTTTCCCCCCATTTGTTTTTTGAAACTTGAGTTAATGAATATGAATAGACATTTAAAATACACTCTTCTGATTTTATTCCCCATTTTTAAACAGTTGTTCAAAACTCTAGGGTCTGCTATTCTATCATCTTACTAAATACTTTCAAAGGAAGAAAATTCTTTTTTTAAAAAAGTGGGGCTTGGGGGGCGCCTGGCTGGCTCAGTTGGCATAGTGTGTGACTCTTGGTCTCAGGGTTGTGAGTTCGAGGCCCATCTTGGGTGTAGAGATTACAAATAAAAGGAAAACTTTTTTTTTTTTTTTAAAGTGGGACTTGCAGTGTGAAAAAGGGTCATGAGTTGTCTCCTTGATCGGCAGGCCTTAAGAAATAGTCTGTTTTTGAACTGGAGAAACACATCGGTGATTGTGGGAAGGTGCTAGTTACCAGCACACTGTGTTGCCAAAAGAGTGAAAAAGGCAGTTGAGCTCTGTCTGAAGAGCCTATTTATAGTGGTGAGGATCCCTCAGTGCCGACTGTTGGGGTGGAGACAAGGTAATGGTAAAGAGCAGCAGTGCTGTGGAGGGAGATGCCCTTTTAATTAGTTGATAATGCTCAGAATGTCACTAGGTGTTTCCAGAAAGAGCCTGTCTTAAAAAATGCAGTGCGCTGTCTGTTTGGGTCTTTGTGGTACGAGGCCTTCCTTTCCTCTCCTCCCTCCCGCCACCATGGTTGGTTTGTCTCCGCTGTTTTGGGCAGTGACCTGGGATCTGAGTGGGCCTTGTAGCCAACCCTGCAGCCGTAGGGCTTGGGGTGGCACCAGGCCCAGATACCTCATTGCTGGGGAGATCAGTTTCCTGTGGCTGCCACAACAAGTTACCACGGCCCCGAGTGGGTAAAAACACAGAAATGTATTCTTTCACAGTCTGGAGGCCAGAAGTCCAAAATCCAGGTGTCAACAGGGCCGCACTCCCTCCAAAGGCTCTAAGGAAGAAACTCTTCTTTGCCTCTTCCAGCTTTGGGGGGTTTCTGGCCTTCCTTGGCTTCCTTGGCTTGTGGCCACATCACTCCAATCTCTGCCTCTGCTTCCACATCACCTTCCCCTAGGTCTCTCTTCTCCCCTGTGTGTCTCTTAGGATCCTTGTCATTGGATTTCGGGCCCACTCAGGTCATTGACAGTCATCTCTTCATCCCAAGATCCTTACTTACATCTGCAGAGATCTCTTTTCCAAATGAGGTCACAGTCCTGCCTTCTGGGAATGAGGTCATAAGACCTATCTTTTGGGTGGGGGGGTAACCATTCAACCCACCACAGTGAGAACACCAAGCCAGGACGGGGCCTCTGCAGAAACCACACTGGGGGCCTTGAGAAGGAAGCAGAGAGAAAGAAACCCTTCTTGGGCAATACTTTAGAGCAACTCGTGTTTGTATTTTGCTTATTTAATCCTTATCATCATTGTTGTTATTATTATGTGGTAAATTATACATGACATAAAAGTTACCATTTTAATCGTTTTAAGTGCACAGTTTTGTGGCAGTAAGTATGCTGACACTGTGGTGTGATCCTCACCACCATCCATCTCCCAAACCTTTTCATCTTGCCAAACTAACACCCCACTGAACCTCCCCTCCAATTATTATTGTTTTTAAATCTTTTCAATTTTTGTTCTATTTTTAGAAGCATCATGTGATCTTTTAAAAATCTGCCTGGTCATTGAAAAAACACTAAAAAAAAAAAAGAACTTTGTTGAGGCATGTTTTACATATTGTATAAGTCACTCATTTCAAGTATATATTGTAATGATTTTTAGTAAATGTACACAGTTGTATACTGTCACCATAAAATGCTTTAGAACATTTTCACCACCCCAGTAAGATCCTTCATGCCTATTTATAGTTACTGCCCGTTCCCACCCCCAGCCCCACTGCCTCCTGTCTGTTTCTATGGATTTTCCTTTTCTTGATGTTTCGTATAAAGTTTTATTTAAAACTGAAAAATACTTTTTTTTTTCCCCTGGATTGTACTATACAGAGAAATACAACCCCATCCCCTGGGAGTTTGTTAGAAATGCAGACTCTCAGGCCCCACCCTGGACCGATTGAATCAGAATCTGCATTTTAACAAGCTCTCCAGGAGATTCTTATGCATATTAGATTTACAGAAGCACTGATACATTGTATTTACTTTGTCCCCTTAATATGTTAGGAGCATTTCCCCCAAATCATTAAATCTCCATTGAGAACATTTAAAATCCCATCATAAGAATATACCACAATCTATTTAACCAGCCAATTCAGGGTAGACATCAGGTTTCCCATCTTTTTTGCCACTGAATATAAAACTGTGATGACCATTTTTGTATGTAAATCTTTGTGCATAGTTTTCTATCCAGTGTGTCAGTAACTCCATTTCTAGGAATTTATCCCAAGGCAGTAATTATAGATATACTGCTAAAATTGAGAACGTACATATATATGCTGATCAGGGTAGTTGGCCATTGAATGCACTGGTTTCCTGGAAACGGGACCGGAAGCCCAGCAGATAGGGGACATCTGGATCCCCAACATGCGATGTTAGAGCCTCTTGCCAACTCTCCCCTCTGCCTTCTTGAACATCAGCTTCACTGTTGAATGAGATGAATGAACAAATGAATGAACAAAAACGGCCCCCAAAAGTGGAATATGGGTTGTTCCTCAGCAGCAGTGAGTTAGAACGGGACAAAAAGCCGGACTCGTGCGGAGTAACTTTCTCATCTGTTGTGATCCTCACTGACCCTCCAGCTGCCACTGTCGGCAGCCCAGCATGTCCCTCCTGGAAGCCCCTGCTGCTCCAGTGACCTGTCGCTTCTTAGTCCTTCTAGATGGGTAGTCGTGATCCTGGGAGGGATGGGCTCTTCCTCAGAACACACGAGGCTTCGGGTTCTGTTTTCCCACTTGTTAGGATTGTGGTCTCTTAAGTATTTTCTGGGTTCCTTAGTTCCTAGGTCCTTGGGAAGTATATGAGAAGATCAGGCCTTTGCATATCCACCTCTCGTCTGCCCCGTTGCCAGGTTCATTAGGGTGAGGAGGAAGTGAATGCGTCTAAGCAGAGGGCTCAGAATTTTCCCGTTACCTTTCCAGTACTGCCGTGTTCTTTGAGATTTCTACAGCTATAATGTTTCCTGAGAACCATTTCTTTTTTTTCTTGGGGTGGTAGTGGAGAGGGAGGAAGAAGTTATGAAAGTGCTCATCCTTGAGGGCTCATATCCGGCTCGCTGCTTCTGAGGGTCTGGGACCTCCTGTCATCTCACTGCAGGAGCAACCTTTTTGTTCCTCTGGACAGTGGATCACACACCAGAGTGTGTAGCAGCACCTCAGGGAGGGCTTGGTAAAACGTAGTGTACTGAGCCATAGTCCCAGGGATTCTGGTTCGTTGGTTTGGGGTGGGGCCAGAAAACCTGCATTTCTAACAGGTTCCTGGGTGATGCTGCTGTTTTGGGACCCCACTTCCAGAACCACTGCTCTAATCCTCCCCTCTTCGACCCCTCGCAGTCACTTCTAAGTAGGTGAAGCAAGGCGCTGGAGGACTGGTGTGTTTAAGGCTCTGGCAGGCAGGGATCACGTCCGGACTTCTAGACGCAGTGCCTGCGCTGTGTGCTTGCTTGCTGGCTTAGTGATACTCAGCTCCTGAAGACAGGCCTTTCCTAGCGTAAGGACCAGCAGCTCATCCAAATTACTTCAAGGACTGAGACTGGGTTTTTGAGTCATTTAGGGAAATACGGAACTCAGGGGATAAGAACAGGAGCCCCAGGTCCTTAGGGCCTCGTGGGAACTCTCTCCAGAAAGCCAGTAGGCACGGGGCACTTGAAGGCCAGCCGAGTGCCCTTCTCCTTCCATTGTCGCAGGGCAGAACTGAATGTTACAACCTTTCGGCCCCCGCCCTTTCTGTTGACTTCCTCTCCTCCCTGAAGGATTGTTCCCTCGGCTAGGGCAGGGCAGCTTCTTCCAGAAGGGTCCCAGTGGCAGCAGGCTCTTTCCCCACCCATCCCCAGCCCACGGGTGGCAGAAGCTGCAGTCCTTGCTGAAATGGGGAGTGGGCTGTGGGTCCTCACATTGCATTGTCATGACACCTCGAGGGCTTACCTTTTCTGTTTACCCCAAAGGCTTAAGGACAACTGTTGGGAGCTGGACAGGGTTAGGGCAGGTGGAGGGAATCTTGATTCAAGTTGGTCTTCAATGCTGAGTCATCGCTTAATGGGTCTTTCCAGTCTTGGTGGTGGCTGTGTGCTGTTTCGGTATAGATTCAGGTGGCAGGTGGTTGGCAATCTATTATAAATGAGAAGTACATTACAATATTCAGGATAGCAAGGGCTCCTGTAGAAACTAAGAGAGTGATTTGGCTTAAAGAGCCAGGCTGTCAAGCTAGATTTCCACTTAATTCTGTTGTCCGTCAGCCCGGGGATATCATGCCTAGTGGACAGCTCATACCCTGCCCCATCCACCCCTGTTGATGGGCGTTTGCTCCAGAGAGTTGCGTCTGTGAGGCGGTCTCTCCCTCCTGCTTTCATTCCTCCCCCAGCGTCTTCCTCTAGGCTCTGCTAGGCTACCTGAGCAAGAATCTACAGGCCCAGGTCATAAATGTTCCTGTATCAGATTCCCTTCAACAGTACAGGGTGATTCCAGCTCCCGCATGGAAGTGTGGCCATTTATCAGTGTATGGTATCTTGAGAGTTCTGACTTTAGATCATTTTGAAGAAAGTATCTTCTGAGGTCTTTATTTTCTATAAACTGACAGAAGCAGCTAAATCCTTTTGCGGGGGGCAAACTCTTGGCACTCTTTGTCATCCTTTGGGCTAGTCACGTTCCTGCTAAATTTCAGCCGAGCTCTGTGTGGACACTGTAAGGTAAGGACACCATCTTATTTTTGCCAGTGTGCAAGAGGTAAATTAGGCTGTGGTGCTTGAGAGTGGAATTATTAAATATCAATGGGGGATAACAAATGTGAAGTAGCAGACAAATCTTTCAATATGATAGCTGTTTCAGTGAAAACACAGCTGCTCAGATACTTTCCTAGTTATAACTGAGAACGTAATTTTCTTTAAGGCCATTCAAGCCACATCTTTAGTGCCTTTTGGTCATTAAGAAGCACAAACGTGGGTCAGTCTCTGAAAAAGATGAATAAACATGGAGTGGAGGATGCTTGTAATGCAGAATGGCAACATCGAGGGCCCAGGTATTCTGAATAGACCAAGGACTAATTTGTTGTGTGGCTTACTAATAGACTGGAGTCAACACTTGACTAATATGGCCAATTCTTCCATTTGGAGTTAATGTTCACACAAAAATTTCCTCAGTAATGAATTGTTTAGAGTAAGCAGGCATGTCGGCTTAAGATAGTACTAATATTTCATGAGAAAAATTGAATGAGGCATGATGTTTAAATCAATAATTGGAAATGGGAGGTAGAACTTTTCCAAAGAAAATGGGAAGGCTAAGTAAGAGCAGTTAATTGGAAGAAAATCAAGCCCACCCAATATTTAGATGGTTCAGAGGCCGAGTGAATATGAAAGAAAATAAACCCTTCTCTAGGACCATGATGTCATCACCTTCCTGGCGTATTGTGGAGCTTTTGATGGTGGTGTGGTGCTTTACATCAGCCAGGCTGACAGGAATGGAGGGAGCGTTGCTGGGTATTGGTAGTGCACTTGTGAAGAGCTGTGGAGAGATTTGCCTCAAGTCAGGGTGGAACCCTTCTGCCCTTGAGTCTGATAAAATCCCCTAATGTCAGGCCACAGATGGAATTTCCACAGACTGTGCTCTGGGGACTGGTGACAAATTCTTTGTGAAAACTCTGTATGACACTACTGGATGGAGAGGTTTTCAGGGAGGGGATTGGGGGAAGTGCTGTTCAGCTGTAGCTTTACTCATCACCCCCACCCTCAGAAGCCCGGATGGAGTGTCACTCAGACGGCCTCTTGGCAGGCCTGGCTGTGTTTTGAGGTCTAGCTTTGTAAAGTAAGACAGCCCTTGCAATTATGACTTTTTTTAGTCAAAACTTGTCTGGATTTCTCTATAGTTAGAGAATGTAGTTTTAAAAATGTAAAGGTGAAGATTCACGTTTCTGTGTTTTAATAAATTCGTGAAATGTATTGCGGAAAACAGTATAAACTAGAACTTCTTCAGGTTTAAAAGTTAACCAGCTCAGCCTGTCTGAAGATTACCAAAAGGATGTACATGGAGGTTTATTTTTACTTTGTTCAAATGGTTGCTTATAAAAGTTAAGATCTAAAAGCCAAAGCGCATACTACAGAGTAGGAAATCAAGTACTTTTATTTATACCAGACAATAGGAGAAAGATAAAATCAGGGTCAAACCCTCACAGAAGGCAATCCAGAAAGACTCTCCAGTGAGGACGACGGGGAAATTTTTTTGAGCCGAGGACCACTTGACTTTGGTGACCATGAAGTCACCAATTTCCCAGGATCCTGCCTTTTCAAGTCATTGTAGCATTTGCAAAAGCCGATGAACAGCCAGTAGCTCTGTTTTCTACAAAAGGGTAGCCCTGGCTGACAGGGTGTTCTCAGGACATGACCCCAAAGCCACACGCCTTTCACACTGTGATGCTGCCATCCGGGACCTGGGATGGAGATATCAGTCCAGACCCTCCCTGGCTGTTCGTTGAGCTACTGGGAAACTGATGATTCTCATAGATGCGTGTGTGCCCACCTGCGTGTAAGACTGCAGATTGCTTGGTGAAATTTGCCTTTGAGTTCAGAGATAGGAGCTGACATCTATGGAAGCAGCAGGTCAGAGATGACAAGTGAGTATGGATGATTCAGACATGCACACAGACCTGTGGCTTTGCAGTTACAGAAAGTAAAAATACATTTTCTACTCAATTTGAATAATTGGAAATGTAAAATTCCAAAGAGTGAGTTGTGATCTAGGACAGAGGAGCCCCTGGAATAAGTGACGGCTTGGTGAGCTGGAGGTGGAAAGAGGAATGAAACAGCCATTAAAGTGACCTTCATGGTGGATGGCCTCTCGGACCAGGGGCATCTCTTCTTATGGGTGTCTCTGCTCTGCTCTCCCTCTGTGTGTGTGTGTGTGTGTGTGTGTGTGTGTGTGTGTATCTGTGCCTTTGGGTGTCTCTGTTCATCCAAGTCCATCTGTGTGTATGTGTCTGCAGGTCTGTCTCTGGGTCTGTGTCTGTCTGTATGTCTATGCCTCTGGAGGTCTGTCTGTGTGGGGGGTCTTTCTGTCTTACTGTGCCGGAGTAAATGGGCTGCTCCAGGAATTCTCGTCAGGCAGACTGGGCTGGGCTGGGTTGCTGCCGCATCTGGTTTCTGACCAGTGCAGAGATGCTACAAGCAGACAGAAATAGGTGCACCGCAAAGCCCCATGCAGTGAGCAGGTTCCCTCATGGTCATGTGATACCTGTCACAAGGGTAGGGGAGATGAGGAAGGGAGAACAGGAAGTTTTGGAATTGTGTTTAATTTTGGGTTTTCATCCTCTGCCCCACCCTCTGCCTGACAAACCACCCACGCATTTCTCATTTGGCATTACTTTCACCCTCGCCCATCTCCTTGGGATATTCCCAGAATGCTGGATGCTTCCTTTTGACTTTCTCTTGTGCAGAAACCATTCCTCCCGGGAGTCATTATTATAGCTCCCGTTAATTTTCATGTTCAGTGTTCAGTGCTGCAAAGGAGAGGAAATGAAGGAGTGTGGGTGGTGACTCAGGAACCTGGGGAAATATCCCTTATTATGTATAGAATTTTCCCCTTGAATATTTAAAAACTGGCCCCGAGCTATTCTGGCCTTAATTTCTGATTGCTATCTTTCCTTTGACCTCTCTCATTCCATTTCTTCTTCCTCCTTGTCTTGTTTTTTCTCTTGCTTTTGCCTTGAGGGTCCTGAAGCTTCCCAAAGCTGTTAGAGGTGACTGGTAACTCCCTTTATGAAAGATCGCTCTTCGACTGTTTGAGCTCGCTGCCAGCAATGGATTTCTCCTAATGTCACACCTAGAAGCCGAAGGGACTCTCTTACATCTCGCTAATAGCTTTGAGTTTTAAAAAGGACACGGTCATCCACAATTATTTAAATAGCTTTCCTAAGCTATTTTCCTTCTTTTTCTCTTCTACTTGAATCAGTGTTTTGAACCTCTTTATTTATTTATTTTTTTTTTACCACCAATCCAGGTATTTTCTTTCTTAGATAATGTAAGTATTTAAAATTTGTAAAATGAGGAAGGGAACATGAGATGAAAGTAATGTCATCCCACCCTCTAGACATGACCAGAATTTACTTTCTAGCTTTCCAGTCATTTGTCTTAAGCATGGATAGGTATTTATTACTTTTCTACAAGAGTGGGATCATACTGTAGGTGGTGTTTTGTAACCATTTTTTTTTTTTTAGTTTTAATTGTGGTAAAATACACTTAACAAAATTGTAACCAATTTTTAAAGTATTCAATGACTTAATATTTTTATTTTTGGAATAAATAAAACTAAAATGAAACTGATGTTTAGCAAAGGAGAAAAATGAAAAAATGGTGCACTAAAAATATGCATTCTTAAACCTCATTCTATGTGGATACTGAGTCTTCACTGTAACCAATTCTTAAGTTTAATCTTCTATAACACTGTAATGTTTTGCAAGCTTTGTAAAGTTGCAGAGCCATCTCCTCAAAGGCAAGACAGAGAGAGCAGAGCCCTACTATTGAGGCAGGATTGGGGAACCCAGGCCTATCCTCTCAAGGCCATGGTCCAGGGTCAACCTCCCCACAGCCTTGAGGCCCCTGAGGCATCCCAGCTACTCTCAGTAGTCCCCTTTGAAAACATACAGCCCTACCTTGTAGTGGCTCAATTGTTAATATCTTAGATTGCTCTAATTGTCTCAGAAAGAACAATTGTGAACATCCTTTCAATCCACCGTGGAGCATATCTGTGGTTTACCTTCCTTGGATAAGTGCCTATAAGTTGAGCTCCTGGGTTTAGAGTATAAGTGTTTTTGTTTTTGTTTTTAAGATGTATGATCCCTATTGTCAACTGGCCTTCCCCAAAACATGCCAACTTGGACTGCTACCAGTAGTTTAGGAGAAGGCTCCCTTTCCCCTTCCCTTGGTAGGCTCTCCCTTAAAAATTCAGTGTGTCCCGCTGTGTGTCTCGTTTGATATTTACATCTCTGGTTACTACTAAGTTTATATTTTCATGTATCTGTTGACCTTAGGTGTGTAGTTCTTCTTTGGTGAACTATCTATTCGTAACCTTTGCCCATTTTAAAATTTAGGTGTTTGTTCATGAATCCCAGGGTAAGAGCCCTTGGTCTGTGAGCTGTATGTATACATTTTAAATGGGAGAGGACTGTGGGCCAAGATTCTCGTAGTCAGATTTCAACATGAGAACTTGGAAAGGATAAAACTCTGGATTTTGATCTCTGATTATATCATATTGGATGTCTTCTCTGTTGTTTAGAAATGCTCCATAATATTTGTTAGAGAGAAGGTTAAAGCCAACAGTTACATTAAGTTTGGAGACATTTCTAGGGTTTTACTTATCTTTATTATTCTAGTACCCAAACTGGAATGTGTAAGTATGATCTTTTGGCTTATTACAAGCGCACACTGCATTAAACATCTTCTACTTGAGAAAACACGACGTGCCCCGTGTGCTTTTTGGCACTTATGTCATGAGTCACATCAGCCTTACAAATAGCACTATAGCTTTGGGTGTCTGCCTGGAAAATAGTTGACTTCTTTTTTCTTTCCATTTGCCAAGTGATGCTAAATCAATAATAATATTGATTTGAAAAGGAGAAAAACATGTGGTGAGTATTTGCCATGAAAATAAATTACAGGGACGCCTGGGTGGCTTAGTCGGTTGGGCGTCTGCCTTCAGCTCAGGTCATGATCCCAGGCTGCCGGGATGGAGCCCACGTCTGGCTCCCTGCTCAGTGGGGAGCCTGCTTCTCCCTCTCCCTCTGCTACCCCACCCTCTGCTCTCCCTCTGCTCTCCCCCGCTCATTCTCTCCCTCTCTCAAATAAATAAAATCTTAAAAAAAAGAAAATAAATCATAATGCAGGTTTAAAATAATATCATTCAATATAATATAAATAAAGTTGAAAGCCTCTTTCAACTTCACAGGAGGTTTCACTATTTCAAGATAAGAAACTTTACATGGATCTTACTAATTAAAAAAAATATATGCTGATCTTAGGTAGACAGGAAAACAAGATGCAGAATGTCAAGTTCTCTTTCTTTTCAACCTAAATACCTCCAACAGTTGCATCCAGGTTTTTGTGGATGTAGGAAACGTCTTCAGTAGTTAATGTACTCACATGTTGACTCATAAATCAGACCATGGGATTACTCATCCCCAAATGCAGAATTGGGGATCAGTCGTGGAAAATTTTGACTTTGTTTTAATCTTCCTATTGTGAACATCCATTTCATTCTGAAAACTCAGCATATTCTATTTCTCCCAAACAGACACCACAAATGAGTATTTTGTATCTGTTTCTTTTCCTTCAAGGAGAACTCAGTTCTTTGCTCATACTATCTAAGATCCAAGACAAATGCCAGCCAAAATTGCTTGGTGTGTCCAGGAATGCCCATGGTACATGCTGTTTGGTTATGTGGCCGAGTCAGTCACATTAGATGGATTTTAGCTTCACCCTGAGTGGTTACTGGGGTTGTGGATAACATGTATTGATTTACATCTCTCATTTACAAGGTGGGGTAGGCATTATAAAGTGATGCTTTTAATTTTGGTTGAACCCCAGGTATTACTGTGTGGGTTTTTTCTTTTCCCCTTCAACGTATCATGGAGCCTTAGAGTCACCAGCATGTCCTTTCTGTATTTAACCTTTGAGGTGTGCCTCTGAGGATTTTGAGCTGAGCTGGGGTGGTTATAGCTGACCGGCCCCAATGGGACAGAGAGCAACAAGATAGCTCAGGATGATAGTAAATCCTGTGATTCTCTTCATCTGTGTTTGTGGCTGGGTAAAAATCTCATCAGTTGCAGCTAATGTGTGTGTTTTGTGTGTCTGCATGTTGTGTGTGTGACTGTAGTTGATGGGAAAATTGATACCAGTGCAGTGCATTGTTATCAGCACATCTCCTGCGTGTGACCTGAAGCCACACTACTCATCTGCGGTGCTCCCCAGTGTGCTCTGGGTTCCGAGCAAATTAACCTCCAAGTCAGAACTGCCCAAACTCTGCAGGAGCTGAAGCTAAGCTGCTCTGTTGGTGTGGGGGCAGGGAGTAGGTTTACCAGGAGAGGACAAGGGCAAGTTGAGAAGTTGTTCTACATCTCCGCCAGTTAATTATTGCAGCTTCCCAGCATGTATGAAAGGAACAATGTGAATAACATCAATAGTGATTATTTTCCTTCATTATTCTGTCCACCTGCTATTTACTGTGAACATTCCAGGGAGAAGAGATAAGCCAAGGCTACATTTTAAAAATCCAGAATCTCAAAGCATGCTTTGTCTATCTTTCTGGTGCTGATGGGTGAGGATGGGGCAGGGCTGTCATCAGATTTTGAGACCTATTTTTAAACTTTGAGGACAAATTTTATAAATATGAGCTGCTGCTGCTTCTTTTTTAAAAATCCCTTTCTACTCTAAAAATAATTTGCTGGGAAAAAGTTTGTGAATTGTTTATTAAAGAGAGACTCAGAGATTCAGCTGAGTGTGTTTCCTTATAAATAAAGGAAAAAATCACCTCGCAGTTACTGTCTGAAAGCAGATGTGGCTTCTTGGGAAAGATTTCTGAGATGTAAATGCCAATGTAAGAATGTGGAAGAAAATTCAGAATTTTTCCTTCTGGCCTCCCTTTTCAGACCCTCCAAATCCTACTCATTTCTTATCACTGAATTGGTATGTTTTCCCTTTTGGGAAGGCATTTCATTCTCCCCGGTGGTATAAATGCCCCCAGCTTCTGCTCTTACCAGTCCCCTTAGTCACACTCATGTCTCCTGTAACACTTGGTGTTGTGCTATCATGATCACTGGCATTTACCATAGGCCATTCACTGTTCTAACTCAGTTCAGATTTTATTTTATTTAGTTGTCTTAATAACCCTTGAGTTAGGTGTCACCAACATTCTCATTTTAAAGGAACTAGGCTGAATATGGCTCCCCAAAGATGTCCACATCCTAATCCCCATAACCCGTGAAGTATGTTACAGATATATCATGTGGCAAAAGGGACTTTGCAGCTTTGCTTAAGTTAAGGCTCTTAAGATGGGGAGTTGATAATCACCAGGGTCCTTATGAGAGGGAGGCATACAGGCAACAAAAATAAAAATAGCTAAGTCGGAGTACATGAAAATTAAGAAGTCCTGTGCATCAAAAGACACAATCAACAGAGTGAAAAAACAATGGAATGGGAGAAAGACTCTATAAATCATGTATCAGAATAATAACTCTTGTAACTTAACAACAACAAAAACAACCTGATTAAAAATGGGCAAGGGACCTGAAGAGACATCGCACCAATGAAGATTTACTGTTGATAAACAAGCACATGAAAAGATGCTCAGCATCACTCATTATCAGGGAAATGCAAATCAAAACCACAGTGAGATATCACCTCACTCCCATTAGAATGGCTACTATTAAAAACAACAACAACAACACAGAAAATAACAAGTCCTGGCAAGGATGCGGAGAAATGGGAAACCCTCGTGCACTGTTGGTGGGAAAGCAAACTGGTGCAGCCACTGTGGAAAACAGTGTGGAGGTTCTTCAAAACGTTAAAAATAGAACTACCCTATGACCCAGCAATTCTACATTCAAAAGAATCGAAAGCATGTTCTCAAAAAGATATTTGTACACCCACGTTCATAGCAGCATTATTCACAGTAGCCAAAAGGTGGAAGCAACCCAAGTGTCCAGTAATGGATGAATGAATAAACAAAATGTGGTATATACATACAATAGAATATTATTCAGCCTTAAAAAGGAAGAAAATTCTGACATGTGCTACAACATGGATGAACCCTGAAGACCTTATGCTAAGTAAAATAAGCCCGTCACAGAAAGGAAGATACCATGTGATTTCATTTATATGAGATACCAGAGTAGTCAGACTCAGAGACAGAAGGTTAGGATAGTGGTTACCAGGAGCTGGGAAGAGGTTGGAGTGGGTTGCTGTTATTTAACGGGTAAAGAGTTTCAGTTTTGTAACCTGTTAATCTGTTAATGAATATTATTTATCTTTAGTCTGTTAATGCTAAATAAAGGCAGATATTTCCAGGCACAAATGAAGAGACTCCTGTCTCAGCTGCCATCAGTGGGCAGTTTCCCACTACAAAATACTTCTTCAGCTTCAAACCCAAGCTTTGGAAACCAGGCACCTAAAACCAGGGCTTTGTACTTCCCAGAATGAGTTATTTTTTTTTAAAGATTTTATTTTTAAGTAATCTCTACACCCAATGTGGGGCTCGAACCTACAACTCTGAGATCAAGAGTCACATGCTCCACTGACTGAGCCAGCTAGGGGCCCTGGAATGAGTTATTCTAAGCTGAGGTTTTGGATGTTTCTTTCTTCTTTGGGGGATGAAGGTGGGAAGCGAGATACCTTTCAATAATATGCATTAGCTTTTGCCATAAAATTATTAGAAAAAATGAGTGTTTTTTCCTTTTAAAATAATCTTTCAATTGGCAAGGTCTTTGTAATCATGTCACACCTCTAAGAAGACCTCAGGGAAAAGAGTAGATTTTGCCAAAAAAATTTAGAAACATCCGGATGGAAAGAAATAGAATTGATAGAGTAAATAGACAAATGACAAATGGAGGAAATTCTCTGACATATGAAAGACCAAGGGACAATTCTTTAATATTCAGAGAGCTCTTAGAAATGAAAGGGAAAGAGACAAAGTGCTTCGTAGTGAAACTGACAAAGGACAGGAGCAGGCAGATCACCGGAAAAGAAAGCCAAATAGATGGTAAGTATATGAAAAGCTGATCAACCTTAATTTGTACTAATTAAAGAAATGTAAATTAGATTCCATTTTCTGTTATCAGATTGGCAAAAATTAAGAAGTTTAAAGATACGGAATACAGGGAAGTCAGCACTTGTTCATGTTGTTAGTGAGAATATAATGGAGAAAAACTGTTCGGAGGCTAATCTTGTTTGTCTGTTAAAAGTAAGGATGCACCAGACTGCAAAGTGAAATAAAGAAATGTCACTTTCAGAATTTGTTCCCCAGTTAAACACGTGTATATGTGCAGAGTTGGAGACACAGTGATGCTCATTGTAGAGTTTGTAATTGCTAAAGATTTAAGACCACCAGATAGTGTCATGTGGGCTATAACCTGGAGGGAAGAGGACAGTTCCTCTCCAGCTCCAGATTATAGTAAGTTATCCATTTAACCAAAGATACAGAAATCTAGCAGAAGGGGGATGGCCTTGGGGCAGGAGCAGATGAAGTATATATCAGGGTGTGTTTCATGCACCTGCCTCCGCCCCCAGATTCCAATGGTCTACACAGCATCGGAGATTCTGCCAGATCTCAGAAACAGCCAGTTCGCTGTGCCACGAGTTTTCTCCATCAGCATTCCAGAAGAGCCAGCAATGACAGCTGGTGTACTTCCGTTTATGGTATGGTGAGAAACATGCAGCTCCCATGGTTCGTGAACCAAACTCCGCTCCAGCAAGCCCATGTGTTCCTCCAGGGAAGTGGAAGGCAGAGACAGTAGCCACATGTCCCTGAGGAGGTATCTCTGCTCTGATTTTCTATCCCCTCATTTTCCTACATCCCCCCCCCAACCCCGCCCCATCTCCAGCTCTGACTTAGCGCTCTTTATACTGGGTGGTTCTGACTGGTCAGACTTCCTAGTTCTGAAACTCCTTTCCTGCACAACCAAATCATCCCCAGACACTGGCAAATCCTACAGTTGGATTCTGTGCAGCCATGGGGAAGAGAAGCAGAGCTCTGATAGCAGAAGAGGTCCAAGAGACATCACCAAATGGAAGAAAGCAAGGTGCAAAACACCACATACTGTATGAGACCATTTGTGTTAAGAACAAGTAGGGACACAACACACACACACACACACACACACACACGACTCATTAATAGTTCCTAGGGGAGCAGGGCTGGAATTTCACTGGGGAATGGGTATACTGTTACCTTTTGCTTTATATCCTCTTCTACTATTTATTTTGTGGAGCAAGCATGTATGCCTTTAGAATGATTAATTTTCAAAATCAAAGTGATGTATAGTTACATAGATTAAAAACTCGTATTGAAAGACATATGAGGATCCAGCAGCTCTGTGTCCCTTCTCATGTCCATATCTTCTAGGAGACACTTTTCAGTTCAAGCTGTTGCTTCTAGTATTCGCTTCTGTACTTCTGAGTAATATGCACGCACTTCTGTCTCTTGGTTTGTCAATTCTAGATATTATCTGTTACCTGTTATGGTAGTTAAGGATTTCAGCTCACTTATGCGCTCCACCCCCCCACCTTACCTCATCCTCCCTATATGCTTGCGGCTCAGGTTTTGGTCTAATCTATATTTAATATGTCCATTACTATAGCAATGTTGATATTGAGTATTGAAACAAGAATATAATTCTTTTATATGACTTCCTGTTTTACCTACAGATAACAATTCTTTGTGTGTTGAGTTATCCCCGGACATGCAAATCTTTTCATACCTTGAACTAAACAACTCTGTAAAATGTCTCTTGATCCACCCCTGCCCCCACCCCCCACAAAAATACCAGCACCTTCCAACGGGAGCCAGTTGCTCTTGAAGCTACTGCCCAGAAGTCAGCCAGGTAATTCCCACCGCCTCTGTTTCATTATTGACTGCCTTGGGTCCTGGCTCCTTCACTCTCTTGTTTTGCTCACTGGATTTGGTGGGACACACCCTGCAGTAGCTGTCCCAGAAAGAGTGCATGGAAGGACATGTTTTGAGACTTCTGCTAGACCCACCACAGTAGGGGTCGGATACTGGGAAGCTTCTCCCTTTTAATACTCACCACTCCTCAGGGCCTGGCCTGTGTCTGCTGGCAGGTGGGGCCCCCGCTTCCGCTGATGGAGGCTGACACCTCTGGCATCCAGAGGCTGTGCCTTCCTCTGCAAGATCTCATTCAATCTTCAAAATATACTAATCGCCCATTTTACAGCCAACAAAAGTGAGGCACCGTGGTCACACCTGCTGCAATGTCAGGGCCAGAACTTGAACTGAAGAATCAGCTGTGTGAGCCAGTGCTCCTGCCTTTCCAAACCCAGCTGCTCCTTACTGGGAGGAGAATTAACAGTAGTGTGCCCTGAGTGGTAAGTGCCAAACGCACGGTCACGGATACAGGGCGAGTCTAATTATGAGTGCCCGTCTGTGTCTGCTTCTTGAACACTTCAGCTCGAGTTAGCCATCCTTTGCTAGAAGTATCTTCCAGTCTTATTGACTGTGCATGTGTGTGAGCATGTATAGGAGTGTGAGAGAGGGATTGATTTATAGTTAACGCTTCTAGCTCCTTGCGATAATTAAAATGCTCTATCATTCATATGAGCTCAGTATGATTATTTTTATTGCTCCAGTATCTAGTCCCAAGCAATGCAAGACTTTCACCCCCTCTTCCCGCTCCTTTTGTGATCTGAAATGCCTCATTACTTAGCAGTTTTCTGCTGATTGCACAGTTTAGCATTTGATCTTTTTGTTAACCATAGTCAGGTGACCACACATAGGGTAATTAGATTAACCTGCCCCTCCTCTTCTTTACTGAAACAATATAAAATCTGGTATCCTGTTGGCACATGCTTTCCTTAGATTAATGATCTTGGAGCTGCTGTGTGGAAATTTGCATAGCTCCCTACAGCTCTGAGAAATGAAAATGCCCAGCTGTCTAAAAGCTTTAATCAGGAAATGAGCATGAAATGGCATTGTTTTGTTACGAGCTTGGAATAATTTATTCTTGACAATCGAGTTATCCGGGATGGAAATGTATGTAAACATTCTTTCAACAACCAGTAAACAGGTGCTTTTCTGTTAAAAATTCAAGAATTTCTTTACTTGCGAGTGGCTTTCAAATCATTGGTCCTCACACTGCTCACTTCTTAAAGTCTATTCTACAGTCATATTCCTTGTCTCTCCTCTTAAAAATGTAAGTTTCTGGAAGTTGGCCTTTCAGAGCAAGTGAAGAGAGCATACACGTGTAGGCGGGACGTGGTGTCACCACAGGGAGTGCAGGCTTGGCCACGGGGGACTGCTCAGGCCTCAGTCCTCAGTCAGCCCTTTGACTGTGTTGTCCCCTCTTGGGACCCACTTCCCCATCTGTCAAAGAGAGATAATAATGCTCCCTACTTATTAGCATGGCGGTGAGTGTTAAATGAGTTACTCCATGCAAACCCTTAGAACAGTACCTTGCTCATAGTATATTCTTCATAATTGCAGGCGAATTCCAAAGATTTTTAGATCTGGGGAAATGAAGGATAGATTTGGTTTCTGTTTATATGTAAGTGATCCTAGTGCATTTCGATTTTTTCCATTAGCTTATTAGTCTTAGCAGCGGTTGTGACTGTGAAAATTCACACTGGGTTAGACGCATGTACTGCTGCCATTTATACCTGGCACATGAGTAGACGCTCACACATCAGTTAGAAGAATGATAGAGCTCATGATGATGGCCACCGTTTACTGAGTGTCTGGGGATGGAAGATGACTGAGACCTCCTCCTTACCCCTGAGGCCCTCACAGAGTAGCCGAGAGAGAGACCTAGATAGAGTCCAGGGGTTGGTGCTGTGACGGGGATTCCCAGCAAGGGCCGAAGGGGCCCGGGCTCTTCATCAAAGCTGTTAAAAAGATGGCAGAAATGGCTGTTAGACCTTGGATGGCCCTTCTTTTTTGTCTAAGGGCAGGCTGTTTAGTTAGCACGTGATGCACCAATTCCTGTGTTTCAAGTTGTACTGGGTCATGGAGTAGGTATGATGTTATCAGAAGCATTTAAGAATTTTTCCAGGGGCGCCTGGGTGGCTCAGTCATCAAGCGTGTGCCTTCGGCTCAGGTCATGATCTCAGGGTCCTGGGATCGAGCCCCGCATCGGGCTCCCTGCTGTGGGAAGCCTGCTTCTCCCTCTCCCACTCCCCTTGCTTGTGTTCCCTCTCTCGCTGTGTCTCTCTCTGTCAAATAAATAAATAAAATCTTTAAAAAAAAAAAAAGAATTTTTCCAGAAGGGGCTTTGGAGAAAGTGCCCACCCCTCAGGGAGCTCAATTTGAGATCGTGTAATTAACTTTTTTGAGCATAATTAACCAATCCCACACTGTTTAAGTCTTGTTGTACTTGGGGCGCCTGGGTGGCTCAGTTGGTTAGGCGTCTGCCTTCGGCTCAGGTCATGATCCCAGGGTCCTGGGATTGAGTCCCGCATCGGGCTCCCTGTTCAGTGGGGAGCCTGCTTCTCCCTCTCTCTCTCTGCCTGCCGCTCTGCCTACTTGTGTTCTCTCTCTGTCAAATAAATAAATAAAATCTTTAAAAAAAAAAAGTCTTGTTGTACTTCTATTCTGGGTACCAAAGCAAACCGTATTCTGCCTATGATAAAACTACAAATAAGGTTTAATATTGCCTTTTTATATGCATTTTATTTGGTTTTCTGGGTTGTTGTCGTGCCATTGATTATACTTGTATTTCCCAAATTTTGAATTTTATATCATATTCATTGAAAAAAACAATTGATTATTGGGCCGGGTATGATTTTCCCCACATCTTAACTTTCTTTCTTTCTTTTTTTTTTTTTTTTAAGATTTTATTTATTTATTTGACAGAGAGAGACACAGCGAGAGAGGGAACACAAGGAGGGGGGAGTGGGAGAGGGAGAAGCAGGCTCCCCGCCGAGCAGGGAGCCCGATGTGGGACTCAATCCCAGGACCCTGGGATCATGACCTGAGCCGAAGACAGACGCTTAATGATTGAGCCACCCAGGTGCCCCACATCTTAACTTTCTTATCTCCCCTTCTTGATGAAGTAGATGGACTGAGGGCTTTCTTTTAAGCTTTGTATCTGTTCCTATGTTGGGACCCAGCAACACTGGGATCATTACACTAGTAGTGGAAAGGATATAACTGAACTGTATGAGGGGGCAGCGGCAACTTCTTCCTTGTTTGCAGAAAAAGTAGCAGTCGATAGTCTAATGATTGGGAAATAGTAAACACATTTCAAAGATTACTTTTTATTTAGTTATTTAAAGATTTTATTTATTTATTTGACAGAGAGTAAAAGAGAGAGTGTGAGAGAACACAAGCAGGGTGAGGGGCAGAGAGAAAGGGAGAAGCAGACTCCCCGCTGAGCAGAGAGCCCGACGCAGGGCTCAATCTAAGGACCCTGGGATCATGACCTGAGCTGAAGGCAGTTGCTTAACCGACTGAGCCACCCAGGTGTCCCTCAATGATGACTTTTTAAATTAAAGTTTTGTTTGGCTAACACAGGTACATGGTACCAATTAAAAGGGACAAAAATGCTCTTCCTGTCTCTCAGCCACCCTGTTCCCCGCCCTGGAAGTCTCAGTTATCAGTTTGTTCTGTATTACACAATGAGGCATGCGCACACTTTTCAGAAATGCTAGCATACATTATTAGGCTTTTTTACCTAGTAACATGTCTTAGCAATTATCCTTATTGGTACTTAGAGACTTGCCTCATTCTTTTTTTTTTTTTTTTTTTAAGATTTTTATTTATTTATTTAACAGAGATAGAGAGAGAGCACAAGTAGGCAGAGCGGCAGACAGAGGGAGAGGGAGAAGCAGGCTCTCCACCGAGCAGGGAGCCCGATGCTGGGCTCGATCCCAGGACCCTGGGATCATGACCTGAGCTGAAGGCAGCCGCTTAACCGACTGAGCCACTCAGGCGCCCCAGACCCGCCTCATTCTTGGAGAGAGTTGCATGGGATGGATTTACTGTAATTCATGTAACCAGTTCTCTACTGACACTCATTTACATTGTTTCAGTCTTGCTAATTTAAGCAGTGTTGTAATGATTAACCTTGTACATACACCATTTTGCACGTGTGCGAGTATACTTGTAGTTTAAATTCCTAGGAGTGGAAATACTGAGTCAAAAGGCATGGACATTTAAATTTTTGATAGATAAATGCCACATTGCTTCCCACAGAGGTTGTCCCGATTTATCTATCAATTTATACTCTCATTGGAGAGTATGAAAGGGTATTTTTCTCTACACCACAGCTAAAATTATATTGTTTCGATTGTTGCCAATCAGACAGATAAAAAAAATGATTTTTTGCATCAGTAACACTAATAAAGTCACTGGGTATCAGAGAAATCCATTGAGAAGCTTTATGGTATTTGATACCATGGGAAAAAAGAGATCTCATCATAGTAAAAATTATATACATCCTTGTCTATCTAGACTAATCACTTCTGGAGAGTTTTGGGCTAACTGCCCTCTATACTTACTACTCTTTGCACGGATAGTAGCTGTGTGCTGGGCATGTGCAACATGCTGTGAGAATAGACAGTACTCTGAGAGGGTCCGGACCCTCAAAGACTGGTGTGAACATGGTAAGACAGTAGGTGTAAATGCTACACTTTTATTTTATTTTATTTTATTATTTTTTAAAGATTTTATTTATTTATTTGACAAGAGAGAGACAACACAGATAGGCAGAGTGGCAGGCAGAGGGAGAGGGAGAAGCAGGCTCTCCGCTGAGCAGGGAGCCCAATGCGGGACTCGATCCCAGGACCCTGGGATCACGACCTGAACCGAAGGCAGCCACTTAACTGACTGAGCCACCCAGGCGCCCCAATGCTGCACTTTTAGTATAAGGACACAGCCAAAACGATTCAGGTCTTTCTGTCCAGTGAGCACTGCACAGATATTGTCAAGTGAATTCCGCCGTAATTTGCATTTTTCTTATGAGTGTGGGTAAGCATCTTTTTGTGGGTTTGAGTCATTTTTTTTCCCTATGAATTGTCCTTTGCTCTTTTTTTTGTTGGGTTATTGATCTCTTTGCCGACACTTTGTAGAAGGTGTTCTCTCTAACAGGCAACGTTCCCCCACTTGGACTTTTGTTGATGAATTTTCTTTCTTTTATTCTTCTTTTGTCTATTTTGCGGTTGTAGTTTTCCATAATTCATCAGTCCTTTCTTTTGCAGCTTCTGGATTCTGTGGCAGAGTGTCAAATACTCTTTCCCACTCTGAGATCGTAAAATATTTCTCTCATGTTTTCTTTTAGTGCTTTTAAGGTTTCATTTTTGAATGAATAAATTTATTTTGAATGTCTAACATTCCCAGTTTAATAAAGAAGTAGGTATTGCTTGTTTAAGGAAAATGAGGTAGTGTGTGAATTTTCTTACTGTATCTTCTTCCTACTGCTCTTAAACCAAATCTGCATCCTGGCAGGTGAGAAGTTGGTTGTGATCCAGTGAACACCAGCTGGGTCATTGTAGGGATGATACAGATTTCCATGTTGTCATAGCTTTGGGCTGAATTGGAAATAATACCCCTAGTCTGTAATAGGTGTCCTGCCCATAACACTCTGCAAATTGGCCATTCATTTGACAGATAGTTATTTTTTTTTAAGATTTTATTTATTTATTTGACAGAGAGATAGAGAGCACAAGCAGGCAGCGTGGCAGGCAGAGGGAGAGGGAGAAGCAGACTCCCCTCTGAGCAGAGAGCCCGATGTGGGGCTCGATCCCAAGACCCCGGGATCATGACCTGAGCTGAAGGCAGACGCTTAACTGACTGAGTCACCCAGGCGCCCCTTGACAGATAGTTATTAAGTGCTTACTAAAGCATGTCCAAACAACTGGTTGGTATTGACGCCCTTTGATCCACTGGTAATAATCTAGATGTTCAGCAGGGCATGGGCAGATATAAAGGCACCGGCTGTCATGCCAGTAATCCCTTTGTGCCTATATCAGGAAGCTGTGTTACCTCTTTGGGACACAAAGGTAACTGTTCTTATCTTTGTCCAGCCTGTAGCACTTCCTGAACTCCTCTCAGCATTTATTCCCATCCTGCTGGGCAAGAGCTTCTTGCCTGGGCTTGTGTTAGCAGTGATTCTTGGGAGATAATACCGCAAATGTATGATATTGCAAATATGTAGCTGAAGATTTACATAGAAACATGACAATAGGTATCCTGTTACTTTTTTAAAAACCTTGTTAGCTTTGAGCTGAAAATATCGTAGGTCAGTGATATGTCAGAGCACTTTTCTAAGTGGCAACATATTTTGTTAAGTATAAGAAAGCCACTGTGGTATGAGATATTGGCATGGGCTCACTATGTAATTTTTAGGGGAAATGATGAAATATTTCAAGCATTAGAAAAAGACAGAAACTGAATAGCAAATACCAGTGTGTCCACCCCCCTGATTTATCAAATCCTCATATTTTGCCATATTTTCAGATGTTTTATGTGTGTGTGTATTCTTTATAAGTCTTTCCAATGAAGTTGGTGCATTTCATGATTCAACAGCATGGGTATTTTTTAAATTGTGATAATGAGATATTTTTTTTTTTAAAAGATTTTATTTATTTATTTGAGACAGAGAGAATGAGAGAGAGAGAGAGAGCACATGAGATGGGGGAGGGTCAGAGGGAGAAGCAGGCTCCCTGCCGAGCAGGGAGCCCGATGCGGGACTCGATCCAGGGACTCCAGGATCATGACCTGAGCTGCAGGCAGTCGCTTAACCAACTGAGCCACCCAGGCGCCCGAGATATATTTTTTTTAGAGAAACAGAATCTTACAGCTGAAACTCCCCTGGTGCTCTGTTATTGCTTTCAAGATACTTGCTGTGTCTTCCCAGGTGTCTTGAGATTGACTGGCCTTTTCTGAAGGGAGCCAAATGCTGGGAAAGCACAGTCTCTGCAAGCAGCCAATGTTCATGGGGCAGCTGCTCCTCAAATTTGCCTTTTATGTGGGGGGCAGGCAGGAAGAGATTATGCTTGTGGGGGGTGGGCAATGTGCTATTTTAGGATTCTGTATCTATTCAAAACTCTCTTGCAGTAGATTTGGTGTAAGGGTTTGTTTTAGTGATTTCCTTTTATCTCCTGCCAGTGGTAATTTTGCAAAAATGTTTTCCATGAACTGGCGTAGGGGGCACAGCTGTGATCCCACAGCTACACCTGGCCCTAAAGGGAGCCTTACCTGCAGAAAGAAACAGCCCAGGTTTGAGGGCAGGCTGATGAATGACTCCTTTTTCCCCTGCCCCTGCTTCTACCCTGAGCCGAGGGGGCCCTGTTCAGCCTCACACTAATGCAGAGGGAAGCCCAGCACCAGCATTTTGTGCAGGTCAGGGCAGCACTGAGCTCTCCCTGGTGTCAGCGGCACCAGCCCGTTCCGTGGGCCTGTACTTTGGTGGCAGGAGAGAAGGAAATACTTTAAGATGTGAGGAAAGCAGCTGAGGTGGAGAAGAAGGACCCCGTGGAGGGAAGAGATCCACATGGCTGATTGTGTCAATTAGATGAGTCACCCCTTGGCTCACCCACTTGGTAAGCAGCATCTGGCACATTCCGACCTCTCGGGCCCTTAACGTTGATCCCAGGAAGTTTTCCCCTGAGATCAATATTAAGACACCCAAGCTCTAGCTTTTCATGTTTTTGACCTTCTAGGATGAAATACTAGCACATTTCAATTTAAAAGAATCTGTTGTCTTCTGGCTTAAGCATTCATATTGTTACTTTAAGTGGAAATAGCATACAGTGAAGTGCGGAGATCTTATACACAAACACAGTTCCATGAAGTTGTAGGTGTGTATGCACCTGTGCACCCATCACGCAGACCAGTTTATAGAACCTCTTCATCCTCCCCATCATTACCTTCCCAAGGGCAACTGCCCTTTGGAGATGTCTCACCACTGATAAGCTCTGTCTCTTGTTAAACTTCACATAACAGAATCGTACATCTTGTGGTCTTCTCGGTCTGGCTTCTTTCACTCAACATTCTGACGGCAAAGTTCATCTGTTTTGTTAGGTATTGTTCTTTTTTATAGCACTTGCTATTTAATGATGACATTAATAATGACAAGAAAAAATCTGTATACTGCTCCCCAATTTACTCTTTGACCCTTGTGATGGTGCCAAAGCTTTTAGTGTTAGACTTCTTTTTAGAGATGACAAAAGAGCTGCTTAGAGGCTTTCAGTATTGCCCCCAGGTCACCCACCTAATAAATGATGACAACAACACTAACTGTTTTTTGTTTGGTTTGGTTTGGTTTGACTCACACCATCATTCTCCCCATTTACTGTGAGGCCTGCATCTTAACTTGTGTCAAGGTTGGTGGTAGGATGAGAGGTCTGGGGGTCCGGACCTTCACTAGTGTTTTACTGGGGAGTATTTCGGTTAATTGAAAGAAGTTAAGGTTCAACCAAGCCAACCCCCCGGCACCTGTATAGTATGTAATGGATGGGGAGGCTGAGGAGAAAAGCGGGAAAGCCAGCTTGGCTCAGCCGCCAAGGCAGCATCCAGGCAACTCCACTTACCACAAATCAGACTCTGCTCGTCTGGTTCCCAGTTGCGTACAAATTATGCGTTTGCTCAGTGAGGCTGTTGTTTGCAGGCTGCTAAATGTGTCATGGCAAATTTTTGCTAGAGTGGCATTATTGAGGCTTTTTGGCCTCCAGAAGTGGGTGAGCCATCTTGGGCTCTGATCAGCATAGTGCTCCGGGAAGCAGGAATGCTACAAGTTCACCTCTCCCTTCACTCACGTTGCCCTTGTGACATAGCTCGAGTGTTATCACAGCATTGATATCTTACTGATGGCCTCCAGTTTTGCTGTACATGATGAGTTTCCATGAGGCATCAGATTTGGGATAAAGAGAAGCCAGGTTTCCTTTACCTTCTAAAGAGGTTTGCCAATACCCTGATGATTTTGTAGGGTTTTAAAGCAAGCACAGTCATTGCCGATCTATATTATGTGGGGATATATGAATTTCTATAAGCCCTGATGGCCCACAATTCTGGCCCGAGGTGTGACCTCTACCACTGGGATAGTGGGATCCAGGTTCTTAACAATGGTTAAAAATATAGTGTTAGAAAATGGAGATTGGGCGTTGGGGGCTAGGAACACTCAGACCCAGGAAATCCAGAGTCCCATGACCTGGATCAGAACCTCGGAGAGCTCCAGGTAACCAGATGCGGGCAGCTGTAGGCAGGCAGGAGTTACTCCCGTGCCAAGCCCACCCTCCTCTGCAGCAAAGAGCTTTTATGCGTGCGTGAGAAAGGACTTCAAGGATTGGGGCCTCAGTACTGGTAGATTTATGGATAAAGCAGTACCTTATATTCTTCAGCTGGGGAGGGAAGTGAAGGGTCCCACTGGAGCCCCGGGTGGGGTGATTTTGAGTCTCCCCTCTATAGCCATGGCCTAGTTCTTCCTTTGAGGTGAAGTGTACCAGGACAGCCCTGCCCGGAAGGCCCAGAGGTGAGTCCCATGGCTCACTATGCCCCTGACTAGCTTTGTGGCCTTTGGCTGCTCTTGCATCCTCTCTGACTGGGTCTCAGGGTTCTTGAATGCAAAAATCTATCAGTCTGGCAGAATCAGGGTTCTATCATTTTTTCTTTCAATAACACAATGACAGTGTTACTGTGAGGAGCAAGTGAAGAAATATCTGCTAAAACACTTTAATTTCTCTAAGCCTTTGCCCGTGTAAGGTTGTGTCATTGCCAGCATCGTCACCTATTTTTAGAGCCTACCAATAGGAGTCCATGACATCAGATATCTGTGAAAGTCAAGGTGTTGTTAGAGACGTGCACTCCCCGTGTTACATGTGCACGGTAATGGGCACCATGGGGCCAGTGTGCATGGCAGATAGTTTGAGCTAGCATCCAGTACATGGGCATGTATGGCTTGCTATGCAAAAAAAGTTTTAAATGAAAGGGTTTGTCCTGTGGTCTTTTGGAAGTAACTGGGGGGTTTCCATAGGGAGTGACAAGAGCATACATTTGTTTTCGGAGTGTGGAGGTGGGGAGACATTCTTGCCACTCGGGCAGGACTTGGGAAGAGTGGTTGACAGAGGCGCTCTGAAGCCAGACTGCTGGGGTTCCGATTCTGACGCCTGCTTGTTTGGCAGGCTTGCTCAGTGCTCTTTGTCTTAGTGTGTGGGGAACGGGGTTGGTGTGCAGGCTGCAAGCTGCCATCCAGGGGAAGCTCTGAGAGCAGCTTCGGCACGTGGCAAGCCCTCCCCTGTTAGCTGCTGTTCATGTGTATGTTTTCTTGTGGTCAAATATATATAACAGAAAAGTTGCCATTGTAACCATTCAAAATGTACAGTTCACTGGCATTAGCTACAGAAACAGGGTTGTGCAACCATCGTCTTTATCTCTTTCCAAAACTTTTTCGTCACCCCAAACAGAAACTTTGTAACCATTAAACATTGACTCCTATTCTCCCTCCCACTCCCTGGTAACTTCCAGTCTTTCTGTCTCTATGAATTTGCCTAGCCTAGCTGCAGTATATAAGTGGAATCATACAATATTTGTCCTTTTATGTCTGGCTTATTTCACTTAGTATAATGGTTTCTATGCTCATTCCTGTTATAGCATGTCTCAAAACTTGGCTCCTTTTTGAGGCTGAATAATATTCTATTGTATGTATAGACCGCATCTTGTTTATCCATTCATCTGTTGTTGGACACTTAGGTTGTTTCCACCTTTTGGCTACTGCAGTAAATGCTGGCATACAAGTATCTCTTTGAGTCCCTGATTTCAGTATTTTAGGGTTTATATCTATGAGTGGAATTGGTTGGTCACACGGTGGTTCTATGTTTAGCTTTGAGGAACTACCATACTGTTTTCCTCAGGGGCTACCTCACTTTCCATTCCCACCAGCAGTGCACAATGGTTCTAATTCCTCCACATCCTCATCAGCACTGTTTTCCTTTTTAAAAAAAAATTCTAGGCATTTTAGTGGGTATGAAGGAGTATCTCATTATGGTTTTGATTTACATTTCCCTAAAATGACTAATGATGTTGGGCATCTGGTCATGTACTTATTGGCTATATGTATATCTTTTTGGAGAAGCGTCTCTTCGAGTTCTTTGCCCGGTATTCATGGTTTCAAGGCAGCATAGGAAGAATGGAGAGAAACCGAGAGGTTGAGGAAGTAGATAGAGCCCAGCTGGGTGACTGGTTAGGTATGGGGGTTAACACTGAGTTTTCCAGCCTGAGTAAGTGGGTAGACGATGGGCTCTCCAGGAAGATATCTCCCCTCTCTTCCAGAAAAGAGGCAGGTCAGAGGGATGATGTTGAGTTTGGGGGGTGCCGCATTGAGCCTGTGTACCCAGGTGTTGTGCAGGTGGAGAGTCATCACGGGGCACTGCCGTACCCGTGTGCCTGGTTTCTCTGGAAAAATACAGGGCATGTTTTAAGTTTTGTTTCCTCCCTGCTTCCATCTAAGAAGGAGCTTAAGAAATGTGGTCACTGTTAGGCTTCTCTGTGTGGCAAATATAAGCAATCATTGAGGGGACAATGGAATCTGGGATTTATGAACCAACCTCTCTCTGGCGCTGCTGTCTTAGCCCTTAAGCACTTGCTTGATCAGGTCAGTCCTTTCAACCTCACAGGGTGCTGCTCTGAAGCCTTGGGTTTGAGTGTTCTTAACAATCACGGCTTCTAGGGGTGCCTGGCTGGCTCAGTCACTGGAGGGTGACTCTTGATCTCGTGGTCTTGAGTTTGAGCCCCACACTGGATGTAGAGATTACTTAAAGACAGACAGACAGACAAACAAACAGAAACCAATCACACTTCTAAAGTTCTCTCCAGTGATCACTTCAGTCTATCAAACATTTTTTCCTCCCTCACCATTCCCCAACTGCGTGCCTTTAGCTGTTAGTGCTAAGCAAATGCTTGACATGTTGCCCACAACCTGCTGAATTTCTCTGAATTAGCCCTTGGCGACCTTGGATGTTGAATCACCGTTGGATGTTGTGTCCAGCTGGGAAATTTGTGTGTGCACAGTTATATCCACACTGCAGTGGAAAGAGAGGTTTGAGCAACTGTTCTACCCCCAAAGAAGCAAGCTCTGGGGAATGAGCCCCCACAGTGGCTTGTTTTCTTGACTTCTCAAGCCATAGCAGCCTGGCAGCCATCATTAAGAAAGCATCCCGTCATGCGGCTCAGGCGGGCAATGTTTGCAGATTGTCCCCTGATGCCATCTGCCTGTGAGGCTACAGAAACCCCCTGCAACAGCTGCTCTAGCAGGTGCCGTGGCTGCTGAGGTGGGAGTCCCTGTACATACACACGCGTGCACACAGCTTTGTGCTGGGCTGCCCTGAGACGCCAGCTGAAACTCTCAGCCCAGCAAAGTGCCAGCCACAGTTGCTGATTTCCGGTGGGGCCCTGGTGAGGGAGGGAGGGCGAGGCTGTTGTGAACTGAGCCAGCAATTGGAGAACTGGATACGGTAACTAAGACCCGGGTGTGTAGGAAGCTGCTCGCCAGTGGCTATGTTTTGACAAGCTTTCGTTCCTTTCTTTCTGCCTCTGCCCTCTGCCCAGGCTGAATCTCAGCCCCCTACCTAATTGGCTGTCTTCATGTTTATTCCATAGAAGGAGCCCATCCCCATTTCTTGCCCCATGTTCTTCCTAAAGAACACATTGCCCTTCCTGCCACTCAGCCATGCTCTGGGTCTAGCTAGCCCCTTAGCTTTTGCTTTTTCCCGTGTTGGTGTAATTAATCATGGGTTCAGACAAGCCCAGTAACCCTCTGCTCCAGACCTGCAGTTTGTGAGTTACTATCATTTCGAGCTATTGATGCTTTTTGAAAATAATTTTGTAAATTATTAGAGTAATTTGAAGTAATTGTCTCAGCCATCAGGTTTTAAAATTCTGTATCTTTTTAAAAACATTTTATGTATTTATTTATTTGAGAGAGAGAGCGTGCACGAGCAAGGGTAGGGGCAGAAGGAGAGGGAAAGGCAGGCTCCCCGCTGAGCGGGGAGCCCTATGCAATGCAGGGGCTCCATCCCAGGACCCTGAGATCATGGCCTGAGCTGAAGGCAGACACTTAACCAAATGAGCCACCCAAGCGCCCCTAAATTCTGTATCTTAATGGATCTTCTTTTTTTAAAAAAGATTTTGGTTTTTTTTTTTTTAAAGATTTTATTTATTTATTTGAGAGAGAGAGAATGAGAGAGAGCGAGTACATGAGAGGGGGGAGGGTCAGAGGGAGAAGCAGACTCCCCGCTGAGCAGGGAGCCCGATGCGGGACTCGATCCAGGGACTCCAGGATCATGACCTGAGCCGAAGGCAGTCGCCCAACCAACTGAGCCACCCAGGCACCCCAAGATTTTGTTTTTTTATTTGAGATAGAGAGAGCGAGCACACAAGCAGCGGGGAGGGGCAGGGGAGAGGGAGAAGCAGGCTCCCCACTGAGCAGGGACCTGGAGACGGGACTCAATCCCAGGATCCTGAGATCATGACCTGAGCTGAAGGCAGACATTTAACCAACCGAGCCCCCCAGGTGCCCCCTTAATGGATCTTTGATAAGAGACCAGCTAGAGCAAACTTTTTCCCTAAAGGGTCAGGTATTTTATGCTTTGATGTCTGTTCCAAATACTCAGCTCTGCCGTCATAACAGCCTTAGAAAATTCTTCAATGAATGAAGGTGGTCATGTTGTAATGAAACTTTATTTATAAAAACATGTGGTGGGTTGTAGTTTGCTGACCCCTGGCCTAGAATGATAGTCTTTATCTCTGTTTGTCATCCTTACATTTTTGTCAAGAGCTAAATAGAGAGCCAGAGGAACTTGATGAGTGTAAATGAACTTAAGTCCCCTTCTTTTGGGTTTAACATAATTTTGGGACAATGGTGATTTGAGAATATATTTCTCTAAACCCTTGTTGGGAAAGATAGAAACCAGAAGGCTTTTAGGGGGTGACTCTCCTTGGCCAAAACTTGTTATCGTTCAAAAAGTAAGACAGGCTGTCACTTCGAGCTGTGCAGTGGCCTTCATTATCACTCATTCTCTTCCTGGTCACTTGAAATGGTCATAGTCACATAAGGTCATGTCACCATGTTGGACATCATTTTACTTTACAGGAGCAGGTGCTTCAGTAATAAATGTAAGGAAAACAAGCCACAACAACAAAAGAAATGGTATTTTTCACACATCATGTTATACTGAGTTGAGGTCATTAGAGTTCATTTCCAGAAAGTTGAAGCTTAAAATAGCCAAAGAGCCATTTTAAAATTTCAAACAACAGTCTTGTTTTCCTTTTATCCTCACAGGAAATAAAGAAAGAAATGAAGAAAGACCCTCTCTCCAGCAAAGCTCCAGAAAAGCCCATGCACGAAGTGTCCAGCGGAAATGCTTTGCTATCTTCTGAAACAATTCTAAGAACCAATAAGAGAGGTATGGAAAAGAAGAACAAGCCCCCTCCCCACACACAAACCCAAACTGGAAACTTCCCGGTGAACTGTGTCAAATTTTGAATTGCTGAAAAATTGAATGGCATTTGCCCTTTTGTTTTTTTGTATAAATTTGGACACACATGCGCGCACACACACACAGAGCGAGCAACAATGTAATAACTATAATAAAGGGAACGAATACAATTTTTTCACAATGAGAAAGTAGACTAAATTTGCAAATGATGATTTTTCTAGGACGTTAGCTTTCACTTTCACATCTATTTTTATGGATGAAAGGTGACTTTAGAGAATGCTGTGGTGCACGCTGAGCTACGTGCGTCTGGCCATGCTCTCTTTTTATTTTTAAGGGCAGGCTTTATCAGGGTCTTTCTCTCTACCTGCTGGGCTCCCAAACACAAACCTTGTCTCTCTTGGTTTAGGAGGCAGTGTGTGCACAGAAAGAGCTCATACCTGCCTCCAACCAAGGGAACTTTAACCATCTTGTTTGCCTATTTTGAGACCTCAAGGCACATTTTCAGGTATTAGCTCGTTGGGGTCTTGTTTTCTCCCATATCTGTCCTTTGTGACACCGTTGTTTGAGATGACAGGAGAGAGAATGTAAGATCGCAGAGAGGACTCGACCCACTTCTACCGTGGTCGCACTAGATTTCCTCGGTTTTTCCTGCCCCTGCGCTCACCGCGCATCGGACCGGGCTCACAGGGAGCGTGCCCAGGGCAGGTTAGCGTTCAGTGGCCAGCTTTTCACCGGCTGATTACTTCCTTAAAGAGAAATATAGAGCTGTTCAAAAGCAGCAGCAGGAAATGTATTAGCAAAGAGTTCCATTAAGAGGAAAAAAGAAGGCAAGTTTACATAACCACAGGGAAGAACAGCTAATCTTTCATAAAATTTAGACAGCATAAGAATTTGTCCAATAAACTGTCCATTGATCATAGTGCTTGAGACATTAGCTTTGTGTCTCTCTTCCTTCCTGCTTCTTCCTCTGCCCCCTCCAGCTGCCCTGGGTTACATTTCCTTTTTTGAATTATTCAGATTAAGTATTGGCTGGAGGCCCACGCTGGTTAGCAGCTATAGGATTTTCTTTCTTTTCTTGTTTCCTTTCTTTTTTTTTTTTTTAAAGCCCATCCTACCAATGCAGGGGGTTTCCCATTTTAAGAATGAAGCATACTTTCCTGGAAAACTATAGTTGTCCCCTGAAGTGCCTCCTGCATTCTTGCAAATAAGCTCCAGAACTCCTGAGGCCTGCCCTTCTGGGTTTCAGAGAGCTAGAAGTCAGTGGGTCCGTCTATATTCCCAACCCTTGCTTGCTGCTCCGAGCCCCTCTTGCTCCTCCTCATGCTTCTTGGGTCAGTGAGCCAAGGAAGGGCACACACATGGGGACCAGTAGCAAGGCTTCCCCTGCCAGCCCAGCTTTTACAAAGTAAATAAGAGAATTAAGGTAATTAATTAACTTAATAAGATAAGGACTTAATTAAGTTAAGGAATTAAGGTAATTATCCAGATGAGTTGGGTAAAAATTATCTGAGAACTTTAAATCAAAGAAGGAATCCAACTTTTCAGATAATTGCCTCTTTACAACTAAAAATCTGGCCTCTGAGGTCCTCCCCGGAATTTGTCATGGTCCAGAAAAAGGTACTAATGGGGGGGGGGCACATACTGAGGGACGTTCCTTTCTTAAGTGTCCACCTTAGGGCCACAGCCTGACTATGACCAGTGGATCTGAGACCTTAGCATATTGGAGTCGTTCTCTAAATACGAAACACATAAAATACCATCTTCATTCTGTCCCAGGCTTCACACTGACCCCCAGGTCACCTGGGCCAAACATCAATTTCCAGTTGAAGGGAAGCATTGTGTACCCAGGGCCAGTGCCGTGTTTGGCCCTGCCCCCACCCGTCAATACTAACAGTATCCTACTACTCCTTATAATAAACAGCGGGGTGGATTGATTGGCCTTGTCAGGCCAGATAAATAGTTCATTGTGCTGGGCTCAAAAGCTACATTTTTTTCCCACCCCAAATCAATGAAAAACCACTTTTTTTCCCCTTAAAACAAGGATCAGAGGCTAAATCTGTGGGATGATTCTGGTTACTTGTAAACACTTCCATCCAACTAATTTTTCAAATTTTATGAGTTATTGTAAATGACCCAGGTCTTCTCCTTTTCTTTGTTTCCACCAAGCTTTGTCCCTAGAAATTTCTTGATGTTTTTGTCTGTTGCTGTTGTTATGAATGGAAGTTTCTTTTTAGAGTTTAGTAACAGGCTGCTTTGTTTCATTAACATGGGATCCCTCGTGGGGTATATGAGTCCACCTTGTGAGTCAGCCTTGGACCCTGTGAGAATTTAATAGAATTAACACAGGTTCTTTTTCTTTTAATAAAGAAAGATCAAAATCTGTTATGGGTCTGATATTGAACTACTTCACTGGGTCCTGAACTTGAGATAGACTTAGCTGAAGAAGTTGGCCCAGTTGTGGCCAGAGGTTTGGGGACATGCCTCACTTTGCAGCAATGGCAAGTGGGTGGTACTACGTCACAGTGTGGGGTGAGCTCGCCCTCCCCAGGCCCCTAAATAAGGTCAGGAACCACCCTAGGTTTGTGAAGAAGCTGCTAATAGCCCTGAGAAAAGGCCAGGACCATGGAAACCGTTTGGGGGCTGACTAGTTTCAGTTTTCAACTTTAACCTTTGCAAATTTCTACAGAGTTGATTTGGGGAGGTACTGGAATGATTCCATGTGCTTTTCATTTGAGAAAAAGATGTGACTGAAATTGAGAAAGACAGGCAGAGAGAGAGAGTGAGAACAGCTCCTCCAGATGGCCTGGCTGCCGCCAGCTATACGTTCCAGGCATTAGGGCTCTAAGGACATCTGTGTCCGCTCGCACCCCTGGCCATGTCTCCGGGCTTTACCCGAGTCCCAGTGAAGGAGATTGCCATTTAAAACAAGCTTTTCCCAAGGAGTAAGAAGTCATTTTTTCATTTACGCTTGCAGCATGGATGTTGTATCCTGCAGTTACCCCAGACTCCAGAATGTTGACAAATTGTAGCCAGAAAATCTTGAAAATTTTTCTTGGAGCCAAATGACATTCTCATGAACCAGATAGAAAAAGGTTGTCTGCTTCCTTCTGAGAATGATTTATTCTTTTGTTTCTTCTCTCATTAAACCCATATAGAAGACCGATGCACATTCCTAAATTGAAATATTGATATATGGAGGAATTTTTTTTTGAAAAAAACATTCAAACCTTGAGTTTAAAAGAAAAACTGAACAAAGTGGACATTTTAACAGTTAACAGCAAATACATTAAATACATACTTGAAAATGAGCAAGGAGGATTTTGTCCATTTCTACTTGAATTAAAGGAAAGAAAAAATCATTTGGTTTCATCCTCAGAAGGGCTTCCCAACCAACTTTCTTTATGTGACAGGTTCAGTGTCCAGGCTGTAACAGATACCACACTGGCCTTTGTAAGGACCAGCTTCTATTTCGGGGCTCTAGTTCCTCAGTTTTTGCATCGTTAGCAGACCTCACGGGGAAGCTGTCTCTCTCAGAAACCCCCCTGCCGCCCAGGATTTGGGATATTGTTTCTTCCCCACTTTCACGTGCATCCTAATGAACATTCAACGGCGCATGGTTACTGTGTGCCTGCGGCGGGCCTGGCCCTGTGCTTGGTGCTGGGTCAGATAGAAGGCCTGGAAGAACACCAGCCTGTCCTGCCTGCAAGCCCTTGCAGTCTGTTGTAATCCTTGGGAAATGTTAAGAAAGTGGTGTACATTTCTTAAATCTCTTTTATGGCAAGATGGGCAAGATGGGGATATGTCTCTTATTTACTTCTGTCGTTCTGAATGTGAAGCCACTCCGCGGGTTTCTGGTTGGCTTTATGTGTCCTTGTTTCTATTTCCAGTTTATCATGAATTCAGTGTTTGGTAAGTCTCTATTGTATTTTGCACATTTATTATTCTTTGCTATTATTATTATTATTGTTATGCTCTCCTGATATAAAATGTCTTTTATAATCATCTTTTTAAGTCGCTCTGCTACTTTGGCATCTGCCTTCTGAAAGATAAACTGCTTTTACCATCTTTATTTAAGGTTTGTTGTGCATTTGCATTTTACTGCCCCTTCCAGGGATTAATGCAGGAAGATCTGATGGTCTCAAAGATGTTGTTTGGAACAGATCGAGCCCTGATGCTACAAGATGAGGTTCAAGTTGAGCTGGGGGAGGGTTGCTCTCGGAGTTGCTATGTGGATATGACTTGGATTGTAGAACATGACTCTGTGGCCTCATTTTGCGTGTATTTAGTCCTTCAGACAGGTTTCATTCAAAAGTTGTCCTTAACAGAGGGGCCAACAGCTGCTCTGCCTCTGGTGACACACTGTTGCTTTAAAAGTTAATGCAGAAATTCTTCAGAATTCATTCTGTGTGTGGATGGGTGATATATACATGCCCCGCCCCCCAGCATAATATGGGCCTCGTGTTTGCCACACGGAAGGGCTCTCCATTTTGGTCCGCTGCCTGCAGCTGTCAGAAGAATTGTACCGAATGTTTATCTTTCTTTTCTCCCAGCACTAGTCATTCCAATCCCTGAACAGATCTGGCCGTAGTGACCTCCCTCCCTTGTCTCTACTGAAGGGGAAACATTTTTTTAAGCTGTCATTTCTTTAGCATTTACTTGGCTCCTCAGAGTAACGTTCTCGAGGTATGTGTTGGCTTGTTTGTCAGGACATGAGTGCGTGTGCGCGCGAACATGCACGTGCTGCCGTGGAACTCTGGGTTGGCTCCAAGGAGGTGGCCTGGTTCCCTTGATAGGGTGTGGGCTCTTTGTTTGAAATGAAACTGTAAACAAAGGTTGGAAAAAGTGTGTCTTTAATAAAGAAAATGTCAACGACTTTGGTTTTCCAGTGCTTTGTTGTTTAAGGTGGATGCGAGATCTGGGAATCTGTTTATAGAAACAAGACTTTTTTCCTTTCAAATTTCCTGTTGGAGAAACAAATGTAGATTACCCTGGTTACCTAGGGATCTGAAAATGTGGCATGTTGGGTCAGATTTTCTTCAACTCTCCGCATTACCTGTTGACCTTACCTAAATTGCTGGCTTTTATGGGCAGATGGAAGAGTAAGAAGTTAAGAGACGGCGTTAGTGTTGCGTGGAAGCTCTTGGCTATCACCTGAGCTGGTCTTTCCCATGGGGAGATGAAAATAAAGCTGGACACCTGGCAGCGAACCTGGATGGATATAATATTATAGCCATTCAATAATACATACATCCGTGTAAATGTGTCTGTGTGTGCATTTATCATCTTCTTTCCCAGGGAGCCTTCATTCTTGAAAGTTTGAGAGTAAAGGGACCATAAAGAGGTTTTGTAAAGTAATTGATCCCTGGTTGCATTACTGATGGGTTCTCTTGGGAGCCTGTGTTATTGGCTCCGTGGGACCAGCAGTTGATGTTAGAGTATGTTACCCCTATTTACTTTCTTATCAGAGTAATACTGCCTCTTGGATCTAGGGATGGTGGTGAAATGGGTGGAAAAGGCCGTTCCAAGTGGGTGTTGCCGTTGTCCATTTTCCATACATTTTTGCATGTGGGTCATTGACAAACTTGGTTTGAAGAAATTTTCTTGTATTATATTTATCTCCTTTCAATCTCTGTGTCCTGGTTCCACGGTGTATAGCACTAGAGGAATTAGTGTCCCCTGGAATAATTACTGATTTAGACTTCCACGGCGTTCCTGCTGGGTTTCCACCCAAGTGCATCCAGAGGACAGCCACGGAGTGGTTTTGTGGTGGTGGCTCCACCTGGTGGCTCTCCGAGGAAACCCCTCCTCCTGCCCACCTTTTCTCCCTGGGGGAAATGCCTTTGGTTCCTCTGAATTTAAGTGTTCTCAGTTCCTGCCATTCCATCTTAGACCCACAGCTTCTCACATTACACGTGTGTTCTCCTTAGCTCCTTTCCTTTCTCTTCTAATTTTTCTTCATTGAACTCATAGAATCCGTTTCCCCATCCTTGTCCCATCTGTTACATCCCCACTGACCAGGATCATTGTTGATATGCGTGGAAAAAAAAAAAAAAAGGACTCCTGTAGGCATGACTCTAGGTGTAGATATTAATTTGAACACAATGAAGAAGTCCACTAAAATTCCTGTAGGTAAGCCAGAGTCTTACGAGGTAGCTCCAGGTACCCCTAACTACTTCTTTACATCTCGTTGAACCCAGTTTTCCTGAAAGGAGCAATATTTTGTGCTGATGTTGTTTTCAGTTGTCAGCAGGTGGTGAAATAAAGAGCCTACTGGCTTTGCTGGCTTCATTATCATTTGTCAGTTCTCTACAGGAAGCCCCTTCTTGCCTTGGCGTGGGCCACCCACCCCTACCCCACCATACTCCCCCCTCTGGGTATTCCACTGAGCATTAGTATTCTTGATAAATAAAAATGTTTCTTCTTTAATTTCATTGTTTTTTGGGTCTTGTTAGTTGATGACATTGCAGATGTGTTTTAGCTACATTGTGAGTTAGCCTGAGAACTTAATCACCACTTATGACTTTGTTTCTATGAGAAAAAGCATTTGGAATTTCAAACAGTGCATAGTGCATAACCCACTTGTAAAGCTGACTTTTTTCTTTGATTTTTACATTGCTGGCCTGAAGCCTTAAGTATCTTTTAAAAGCAGAGAGTCCATATAATCGGGATGACTGCAGTTTTCTCATGTTACAGAGTCGTTTACAATTCACTTGGTACAGAATGCTAGAATTATGCAGCCTCCCTCCAACACACCAGGCTCCGAGGACAGTGCTGACCAACCACATAGCCCCATTGTACGCAGTGCTTATTTTCACCAGTTCTGAGTTGGACCTTGGGGGCCCAAGTTTGTCTGTCGAAGGCATGTTCTAAAAGGGGTACTATTATATATTTTCACCTACTAGAGAGGAAGCCATGCAACATGTGTGACATGCTCAGGTAGACACCAGGCCAGTGTTTCCCAGTGTTCGTTGCACAGAATTATGGCCCTGCAAAATATTCACAAAAGGGGGATGGAGAGAGAGAGAGAAGGAGACAAAAAGGGAGAGAAAACTGGCTCTCTGGACGCATGAATTTTGGCTACGACCGCCGGCACTAACACCCTCTCAGAAGACTGACAAGCACCGTAGCGTGTCGCAGGCTCTCAGAGGTCCTCTGCTAAGGAAACCCGCTTCTGTTTGACCGGCGGACCGCATTTTACTGAATACTAGTTAGGATGAGCAGGACTTGAAAATGCAGGGCAAGGAGCTGTCTAAGCATCTCTGGGACCATCTTCGGATCCGCCCTTGCGCAGAGAATGTTCAAATGAGTGTGTGGCAGTGGCCTCCTGGCGCTGTGAGAGAGACTCATGAAGCCTCTAAAGCCCGCGGCCGTGAAAACACAAGTTGGGCGATGCTGGGAGAACATTCCCCGAATCTAAAACTTGAAAACCAGTCCTTTTGGGAAGTTTTCAAGTGACAAGCTGAAAGGGATTTTTTTTTTCTCTTGATCATTTCTTGGGTCCTTGTGTCAAAGAGTGCCTAGGCTGGGCTTTGGCAGGAAAAGTGGGCTGAGGGGGCCGGCCCAGGGAACGCAAGGCCAGCTCTACCTGGGACTTGGGTCAGGATGGAACTGGGATTCCAGGGGAGGATTTTATGATGACGAAACAGTAGCCCCATATAGTTAGGAGAGTCCCCTCACCTTCTCTACCTGCTTCGATTGAAAACGGGGAATCTTAGCTCTCTTTGATACCATTAAAGCCCTGATTGGGCATAAAGAAGAGGTTTGGTCGCTCTCACCTCCTATTAGTGAAAGAGGCTGCCATTTTGAGTTCAGGTAATGAACCCGCTTGTGGAGCTGTGAGGAAAACCCACATAGCCTGCCATTTAGAGTTCTGGAATCTAGGATTCCTGCAGTGGCTAAGGTCCCTGAAAGTGTCCCAGCCTTCAGCCTGGTGCAGGGACCCTCTTGTTGACATGCCAGGAAGGAGGACATGGAACCTCTGCCCAGGGGGCCTGAAAGGACACCCCTCTGATCTGGGGGACTGAACTTAGCTAAGGCCCACATGGGATTCTCTTTTCCAAAGGGAGATTATTCCAGGTAGAGAGCTGGTAGATTAATTAAAGGTAATTAATTAGAGGTATTGTATTGGGACAGTAACTGTCTTCACTTGTAGAAAGCCCTGGAAAAGGAGCCTTTTCTCCTGTAGTTTCCTCGGTTTCTTCTAATTACACTTTTTGGTCTGTCGTCACAGCCTGGTCCCCCTGATGTTACCTGCAGCTTCAATTTAGTCTTTGGATTCATGGCTTTTTTGTGCTTGTGAGGCTGTGGGACCGTTGTGCCCTGAACAACGAAGACATTTCCTGGCCTACCTCCCTAACCCATGGTCAGGCTGACAGAGCGCCCAGCTGCAGTGGCAGGTGGACCACCGTCATGGTCCCCAACCCGGAAGGGAAAGAAAGAACAGTCAGAAACTTCCCGTGTGTGTGTGTGTGTGTGTGTGTGTGCACGCGCGCACACTCACTCAAGGAAGCACATTTGAGGACTGAACTGCTTGTTCCATTTGTAGTTTCCTGGGGACCTGAATAAGCTCAGTGGTAGTACGACCTTGTTGCAGGAAGAATGGCTGTTGGCGGGCTCCAGTCCCCACTTCTGCTGCACCCCCAAAGTTTCTGTGGGCCTTTAGGCAAGTCTCATACTGTTTTCCCATCTGTAAAATAAGGAGACTACTCGTGTTAATTCCCTCAGGGAAATTATCAGGATAAAAATGAGGAACGAGAATGAAGCCTGGGGCAGAGGGTGGTGAGAGAGTGAACCAGGAGTCACTGAATACAGTAGTAGTTGTTATTAAAAGTGCTGATAAGTGTTATTAAACTGCTGATAAGACCCCAGAATGTTGGGAAGAAATTACAGATTTATGGACAATAATAATGAAGTGTTGTTTCCATGAAGTCACCAGTGATCAGATGCACATGGACCAGTCTCCAGGATAGACCATATGTTAGGCCATAAAAGAAAGCTCAGTAAATTTCAAAGGATTAAAATCATACAGAGTATGTTCTTCAACCATACTGGAATTAAATTAGAAATCAACAACAGAAGGAGATTTGGGAAATTCAAAAATATATGGAAATTAAACAATATACTCCTAAACAACCAGTGGGTCAAAGAATCCCCAGGGGAAATTTTGAAATATTTAGAAATGAATGAAAATGAAAACAAAATCTCCAGCAATCGACTGCATATAGCTAAAGCAATGCTTAGAGCAAAATCACAGCTGTACGTGCCTATATTCAAAAAGAAAACATTTCAAATCAATACCCCAACTTTCTCTTCTTTCCCCAGCTTCACTGAGATATACATATATAACATTGTGTAGATGTGGGTTGTGTGATGATTTGATACATGTATGTATTGTGAAATGATTTCTACAATAAGGTTAGTTAACACATCCCTCACCTCCCATAATTACCTTTTTTTTTAGTTGTTGTTATTGTGAGAACATACAAAATTTGTCTTTCTCTATCGTATTTTACTTAGCATAATGCCCTCAAGTTTCATTCATATTGTCACAAATGGCAGGATTTCCTTATTTTTATGGGTAAATAATATTCCATTGTGTGTGTGTATGTGTGCACGTGCTGCATGCACACGCACGTATGACATTTTCTTTATTCATTCATCCATCGCTTGCTGGATGCTTAGGTTGTTTCCATGTGTTGGCTATGGTGAATAATGCTGCAGTGAACACGGGGGTACAGGTACCTCTTTGAGATAGTGATCTCATTAACTTTGGGTATCTGCCCAAAGTGGGATTGTCAGTGACCTAACTTTCTACCTTAAGAAACTAGAAAAAGAGGGACACTGGCTGGCTCAGTTGGTGGAGCATGTGACTCTTGATCTCAAGGTTGTGAGTTCAAGCCCCATGCTGGGCATAGAGATTACTTAATAAAAAATATTTTAAAAAGAAACTAGAAAAAGAAGAGCAAACTAAACTTGAAGCAAGCAGAAAGAAGGAAATAATGATTAGAGTGGAAATAAGTGAAATAGAGAATAGGAAAATACAGAAAATTACTGAAATCAAAACTCGGTTCTTTGAAATAGTCAACAAATTGATAAACTTTAGCTAACACTGATTAAGGAAAAAAAGGAGAGAAGGTTTAAAAATCCTAATATGAGGAATTAAAAAGGGGACCTCACTGCCAATCCTTGAGAAATTAAAAAGCTTGTGAGGGAATACTATGAACAACTTATACACTCCTTGTAGGGATGTGAACTGGTGCAGCTGATATGGAAAAATCTGGCCATGCCTCAAGCTGTTAAGTAGAGAGTTAGCACATGGCCCAGCATTCCATACCCAAGAGAAATGAAAACATATGTCCACATACAAACCTGTATACTAATGTTCACAGCAGCATGATTCATAATGGCCCCCAAATGGAAACAACCCAGATGTCCATCGACCGAACAGATGAACAAAATATGGTTTATCCACACAGTGGAATATTATTTGGCAATAAAAGGGTGTGAGGTACCAATACATGCCACCACATGGATGGGCCTCGAAAACATGATGCTAAATTAAAGAAGCCAGACACTAAAGATCACATGTTGTATGATGCCATTTATATGAAGTATCCACAATGGGCAAATTCATAGAGATGGAAAGTAGGTTAGTGCTTGCCCAGAGCTGGGTGTCAGAATGGAAAGTGACTGCGCATGGGCAAGAGGTTCCTTTTTGGGGTGATGGAAGTGTTCCAAAATTACACTGCTGTGATGGTCACACAATTCTGTAACTCTAGAAAAATCATTTAATTACACACCTAAAATGAGTGAATTTTATGGCATGTAAATTATATCTCAATAAAGCTGTTTTGTTGTTTTTTTTTTAAAGATCACCACACAAAGTGGTGTTAAAATGCACTATCTGGCTGTGTCTGTCTGTCTGTCTGTCTGTCTGTCTCTTTCCGTTTCACATCCCCTACCACTCCCCCCTCCCAGCTGAAGGACAAGATGTGTCATTCTGTTTATTCAAGTCTTTAAAAATTATATGTTTCTCAGTGAAGCTTTATATTTTTCTTCAATCAGTTGCCTAGGAGATAGTGAGTCTGAGGGATCAAAAAGACACTATTTTGCTGGGATGACCTAAATATTAGAGAATTGATTTGAGAATGGTAGAAAACTGACTGTGGCATTCTATTGTTCATTTCTTGAGAAGAAAGGAGAGAGTCCCTGTAAATCAAAAGGCAAACCTCTCATATTCTAAATTCTGTGCTTCATAGAGAGAGCCTCTGTTGGAAAGGAAAGAATCCATTTAGGTTTCCAATTTTTCTTGCCATTGTAACTTGGTGCTGGCTAATTTTGCTCATAAATCTTTTCTGCAGCTCCGATGATTTCTTTACGAAAGATTCTTAGATGTCGAATTACTGGACAAAAGCATGTATATATTTTATGGCACTTTAAGCCATTATTATGAAGTTGATTTCTTGAAGGGTTGTACCAATTTACATCACCACTAGAAGTGAGAAGAGTGCTTATTAGTGTTTCAAGCTTGAATTTCTTTGATTAACAGAGTTCTTGCACATTTTCTTTCCTCTGTCATTTGTTTGTATTCTTTGCTCTCATATTGAGGTCTTTATATTTTTCTTACTGATTAGTGTATTATTCCTTTGTCGTTTCTGGCAAATTGTGCTTCCCACTTGGTTGGCTTTTCATTTTGTTTACAGCTGATTTTGAGGTACAGAAATAGTACTTTTTTACACAGATTCATGTGTTGGATTTTTTCATTATTTCCCTGAATAAATTCTCACCTAATTTTTCTTCTTCTTTATACTGGCCTCATTTTTATACTTCTAATTTTTAATCTATGGAATTTTAATGTATAGTATACAGTTAGTATGCAAATTGATTTTTATTTTAAAATAGCCACTTTTTCGGGACCATTTATTGAATAATCCAGCCCTTCCCCCATTGATTGTGATATCTCATTTATCATATGTTATTGTATATATTAGAGCATTTTTTTCTGGACTTTTGCTTCTGTTCCATTAATTTGTCTCACCATTCTTGCATCAATATAGTTAACTATTGTGGCTTTTTTTTTTTTTTGTAGTTTCTTTAAAAAATTTTTTTTTAATTAACATATAATGTATTATTTGTTTCAGGGGTACAGGTCTGTGATTCGTAAGTCTTACACAATTCACAGTGCTCACCATAGTACCTACCCTCCCCAGTGTCCATCACCCAGCCACCCCATCCCTCCCACCCCCCACCACTCCAACAACCCTCAGTTTGCTTCCTGAGATTAAGAGTCTCTTATGGTTTGTCTCCCTCTCTGGTTTCATCTTGTTTCATTTTTCCCTCCCTTCCCCTATGATCCTCTGTCTTGTTTCTCAAATTCTTCGTATCAGTGAGGTCATATGATACTTGTCTTTCTCTGATTGACTTATTTCGCTTAGCATAATACCCTCTAGTTCCATCCACGTTGTTGCAAATGGCAAGATTTCATTTTTTTTTTTGATGGCTGCATAATATCCCATTGTATATATATACCACATCTTTATCCATTCATCTGTTGATGGACATCTAGGCTCTTTCTATAGTTAGGCTATTGTGGACATTGCTGCTATAAACACTGGGGTGCATGTACCCCTTCGGATCCTTACATTTGTATCTTTGGGGTAAATACCCAGTAGTGCAATTGCTGGGTCGTAGGGTAGCTCTATTTTCAACTTTTTGAGGAACCTCCATACTGTTTTCCAGAGTGGCTGTACCAGCTTGCATTTATTGTGGCTTTATAGTACATTTTAATATGTGGTATGGCTTTTGTCCTTCTGTTATCACTTCCCATTTTCAAAAATATTTTAGCTATTCTCACTTGTTTATTTTTAAATTACATTATCAAGTTTTAATTTTTAAATTTTTTAAAGATTTATTTATTGATTTTAGAGAGAGAGGGGGCGGGGGAAGAGGGAGAGGGAAAGAGAATCCTCAAGTAGACTCCCTGCTGAGTGCAGAGGCAGGGCTTGATCCCAGGACCCTGAGATCATGACCTGAGCCGAAATCAAGAGTTGGCCGTTTAACTGACTGAGCCACCCAGCCACCCCTGTTACCAAGTTTTTAAAAATCCCACTGGGATTGGGAATTGAATTACATTAAAATTGCACATCAATTTAGAAAGAATTGACATTTCCCCAACTTCTTTGTTTAACAGTTTTGTATTGTGTCATATAAAATGTCGTTATGTACAATGCGTAAATGAAACCCTTTTCTCTCCCTTGCCTCTCTTCTGCAGACATTATAGTGGACCAATTCTTGCAACTATATCACCAAATTAAAATGTACATCCCTCCTGAATACTAAACAGCTCATTCTAGTGATCCAGTGACATAGGGCATTACCCTGTTTAGTCAAGTGTCAGTTAATGTTGTATTTGCGCAGTCTTGCTTACTCCTTATGTCATTCCTACATAGATTGAGGTTATTGTTGGCTTTTGCAAATAGAATCTTTTCCCCCTCTTGTTTTTTTTCTTATCACTGATCCACAGAAGAATTTAACTTTTGAATATTTATGTTATAATAGCTCTTAGTGGAACACTCTTGTTAATTGAAAAATGTTCCCCTTTAATATTGAGGGAATTGATAGTATTTATCAGTCCGTAGCTTTCAGAAGGTGGATGATGAGAAGAAATTACAAAATGCTATATTTGAACAAATGGCATTTTATTTTTATTTTTTTAAAGATTTACTTATTTATTTGAGAGGGAGAGAGAGAGAGCGGGGGGTGGAGAGGGGGAGAGGAAGAGGGAGAATCTCAAGCAGACTGAGTGTGGAGCCCGACGCAGGGCTCAGTCTCACGACCCTGAGATCGTGACCTGAGCTGAAACCAAGAGTCAGACGCTCAACTGACTGAGCCAGCCAGGCGCCCCACAAATGACATTTTATAAACAAAAATTCCTTAGCTTGGATAGAGCTTTGCAGTTTGTATATGTAGAGAGGGACTGAAAGACTCATTTGCATCTTGGGCTAACCATGAATTGTGGGGCGGGGGGAGAAGCATCGTCATAGGTCCATTTTAAATATGAGGGAACCAAGGCGGGAAGAAATGAAATGACTCACTGGCTGCAGCAGTAAAGGCAGACATGGAAGGTCTCGTGCTGCCTTCACCTCAGAAAAACATAAGCAGTAATATGAATAATAGCATTCCAGAAAGCCTTAGTGAATGGCTGATCTGAAATGATTTTTAGACACTTGTAGGTGCATTTTATTCTATTAATACACTTATATTCTTGTGTGTGTGTGTGTGTGTGTGTGTATGTATCCATGTTTAGATTTAGATTCTTTTTTACTAGATTATAAGCTCCTTGAAGGAAGAGGACATATTGTATTCATGTTGGAGCCAACTTTAATTCTCGGATGGAAGTATGTACTTGTACTCAAACACCCTAGCCCTTTGAGAAGTGAGTTACTGGGAAGAAAAGTACCAGAGGGAGAATAGCTTTATATTAAGTTATATATTTAAGGAAAAGCTGTTGAAATTCTGTGATTCAGAGAAATTGTCTTGGTTACTGAGTGCCGAGGGAGAGAGAAGACTTATTAAGGGTCTGTTTTGGAAAGTGGATTATGAGAATAACTACTAAATCTAGCTCTCAGCCTGATAATGGGCCATTAACAGAGAGTGAGAAAGCCAAATAGGTTTCCAATGGAGGCGATTTGAACCAGTTTGAAAGGAGAATTAAGTTATGAGGGTAACTGTGTTTGAGAGAAGGCGCCGAAATTTTTCCGATTTCCCAGTAGAACATGAGCTGAAAGTAGGGGAATATCTCCAGGGTAAGAGCAGCTTTCATTTTTGTTATCATTTTAATCTGTATTTGGTTTGTCACCCTTCCCCAAGGTTTTCTAGATAGAAGTGTAGCGTTCAGTTTATTCTACATCAGCAGTGTGCTCTTCCCTTGTCGTTGGAGTACATGGGCCAGATTTAGCTTTCCCTTCCTTTCTGGGTTTCTTCCTCTCTGATATTTGATTGCTTATCATCACTATCATCAGAGCCAGGGAGAGAACACGAAGATATTAATCAAAAGAGATGGTTGGATTATGTGATTATATGTTAATTTTGCTCATCAGGAACCCATTATTATGAATTATCAGTGATTAGTACTGTGTTTTTAGATTTCAGTTTAAGTAAGACTTGTCTGTGTAGCCACCTCCAGGTGGGTTGCTGGAGATGCTGCAAGTCTGGGGCAGTCTCTCCCCCCACCCCCACCCAGCCCTCTCGTACATGCTCTCTCTCGCTTGCTTCTTTCCCTTCTCCCCACCGCCAGCTTGGGTGGATTCTTTGGTATCGTCATTCCTTCCAAAGGAAAATCAGATTTCCAGAATGTTTTGCTATTGAGTTTTTCCCCTTATCCTTTTTGACCCTTTTCTAGGCCATGTTATTTTGACAGATTAAAGCAAACAAATGAACACAAGCATGCAGTTAATAGTTATCTTTTAAAAAAAAAACACATTGTTTAGGGAAAAAAATGACATCAGTTTTATGTTTGACTTTTCAAAAGCTTTAAAGCAACTCTTTGATAGTATCACTGGGAGTAGCTTGTTTCTTTTGAAGAAGTTAGCTTCCTTTGTAATTTACTTTTGACAAAATCACTGAGATAAAAGATAAGACATATCTATACAAAGAGAAAAAGTAACCGAGTTACTGATGTGTCTGACAACACTGTGGACAGGCACAGGCAAACTAAAAGGAGGCAGGAATGGAAATTCTCTATCTGTTTTGTGCATAGATGTATGCTTAAAAAAATACTTCGCCCTTTCCTCTTAAACTTTGGCCCTATGGCTCTGACCTTTTTTTCATGGAATTCGAGTGCAACTCACAGTCATGTTTAAGAGCCTCCTTCCCTCTTTCCTTTCCTCCTTCCCTTTCTCCCTGGCTCCTTCTCCATCTGTCTCCCTGTGATGACTTACTCTAAGCTCCATCCCATCCTGGATCGGGTCCCTAGGCTATGTCCGTGTGTGTCATTTGCTTTTATTTACATTTGTGCAGGCTTGACAGGAATAACATAGATCACTGAAATCCAGGGATGACCCATAGAAACCGTTTTTGCAGTTTAACTGTAAATCTTTTATTAGCAAAGCTTATGTAGGATGCAATTTAATTTTTCTCCCTGCCGACCCTCGCGCGTGGGGGTGTTAATGCATTGAAAAATGACCAAACCCGGGCAGCAAGAAGGAAGAGAGGAAGAAGAGATGCAGGCATAGGTTGGGTGGGTCTGTAGGATCAATCTCTCCCTCCCTCCACATCTTCATAAATTATGAACTGTATCGATCTGTTCATATTGATGTATGAACTCATTCTATCAAAAGCCCAGGTTGAAGTAGAAAATGGAGAGTGATCATGTATTAGGGCTGAGTGTCAGCTTTATGCTGAAACAAAACAAAACAAACAAAACCATGCAGGCCTGAATGGCCTCCCTTTCAACCCTTGGCTTGTGTGTGGCCGGAGGCAGATAGGGCCTGGGCCACCAGCAAGACTTGATAATAGTTGACAAATATCCTGTCTGTTTTCAGTGGCTTAGAACTTGACTGTCAGTTCGTAGAGGCTGGAAAACCATTGTGTTTCTTTTTCTCCCTCATACTTCTGCCCAGATGATTCAGAGGCCCTTGTTGGAAGGACCCCTGAGACATCCCTGCCCTTCTCAGCTCTCCCAGCCTGTAACCATCTGGGGAAGGTCATTTCACATTTCGAAGCATCTGTTTCTTTTTCTGCAAGTTGAAAGATTGAGAAGTTTCCAGTATTTTTTTAAAAATATTTTATTTATTTATTTGAGAGATAGAGAGTGAGCACAAGTGGGGTGAGAGGCAGAGAGAGAAGCAGACTCCCCGCCAAGCAGGGAGCCCAATGGTAGGACTCGATCCCAGGATTCCGGGATCATGACCTGAGCCGAAGGCAGACGCTTAACTGACTGAGCCACCCAGGTGCCCATTTCCGGTATTTTTTAATCTGAGGACCCTTTCTAAAAGTGTTTGACCCTTTGGATGACAAATTTCTGTGTCTTCATTAGCACATAACTAGTTCTTCAGATTAGGGTCAAGGTGCTGTTTATAGATAGTCCTGCGCATTTTAACCTGTATGCTCATTTTGGCTAATAAGCCTTTTGGACTATTGAAAAACTTAAGGATACCACTCTTTTCTTTCAAACCCTTTCCAAGGTCTCCAGGAAGGAATATTGTGGTCCATGCTTCATACTCTGTGCAGCCCATTTGAGCTCCTGCAGCCAACAAACATATATTGGATGAATCAGCTTTCCACATGATCTGTCAGAAGCTTTGGGAGAACTTGAGAGGATTCTGGCTCTTTGCTGAGAAAGCCCTATGGTGATTTTATTGAGTAGTGAAGTTAAAACAGGGTTTTGCCTTCGGGAAACCACCCATTCTTGCCCACCGCATGGCATTGCGGGCTCTTTACTCTGCTTGGTTGCGTGGGGTCGAGTGGGTGGTGAGCTGTGTATTCATTTTGCATTCAGCTCAGCATGCTTCAGAATCCTGTCTCCTCCAAAAGCTTTTCATTTCATCGCCATGTTTATTTCAGTGGGTGTAGGATTAAATCATTCATGGTAAATTGTGTTGAATTGCAGACTCTAGGTACCAGTCCCACCCCCTCAACTTTGTTAGGTAATGCCTGAAGACTGCTAGCTAAGTGACGACTTCTCTTTTTTTTTTTAAGATTTTATTTTTAAGTAATCCCTGTACCCAACGTGGGGCTCGAACTCATGACCCCGAGATCAGGAGTGGCACGGTCCACCGAGTGAGCCAGCCAGGCGTCCCAGGGATGAGTTTCTTTTAGTATGTTTCAAGTTTCAAAATAGGGTTTTAATAAAGATATATAGAACGGATCAAGAAGGGATATGAATGGATATTTGTACACCCACGTTCATTGCAGCATTATTTACAGTAGGCAAAAAGTGGAAGCAACTCAGGTGTCCATCAGTGGATGAATAGATAAACAAAATGTGGTATCCGTACGGTGAGATAGTATTCAGCCTTAAGAAGGAAGAAATTCTTATACATGCTTCGACATGGATGAACCTTGAGAACATTATTGTAAGTAAAATAAGCCAGTTATAAAAGGACAAATACTGTAGGATTCCATCCGTATGAGGTACCTAGAATAGTCATATTCACAGAGACAGAAAGCCGAGTGGCGTTACCCGGGGATGGGGTGGGGGGGGAAGTGGGGACTTAGTGTTTAATGGATATGGAGTTCGGGCTTGGGAAGATGAAAGAAGGAGATGGATAGTGATGATGGCTGTACAATAATGTGAATGTGCTTAATGCCACTGCAGTGTACATTTAGAAGTGGTTAAAATAGTAAATTGGATATTATGTATGTTTTACCACAATAAAAAAATAATCAAGAATAATATGACAAATACCCAATACCTTCTACCCACTATCAGCTAAGAAATTGAAGAATTTATTTTCCATTTGCACTTGTTAGCTAAAGATAAATATGCTACAACAAGTAGGAAATGAATAAACTTGCTGTCCTTTAAAATTAGTGTTTCTAGAAACTTCTAAAAGGAAAATTTTTTCACAAATCTCTTTTGCCCTCTGGGCCTCGATGAATATGGAGAAACAGTCGAAGGAAATAACACTCAACTTACCAGGACAGGAGACTGAGACAATAGACTTTCAGCCATTATCCTCCCTGCATGTGTGTTTTAAACATCCTTGGAGGTTCTCCTCTGTGCCAGGCATTGTATCAGTTACCTGTCGCCATGGTAATGCTGCATGACAAACAACCACAAAACCTCAGCGGCATACGACAGTAAGCATTTATTGCTTCTGAATCTGGGGTCAGCTGGAAGCGAGCTGGGTGGCTTTTCTGATTTGGGGCTTCCTCCCACGTCTGGAGGTCAGCTAGCCTTTGGCTTGCCTTCGGCCGCATGCCTGGGGCGACAGCACTGCCCCGTGTGTGTCGCATGCTCCGGCATCGCAAGGTGGAGGTGTGGCAGAGCAGATGGAAACATCCGAGTTCTCTAGAGACCTGAGCTGCCAACTGGTGCACGGCTACTTCCTTTTCACTTGGTTTTCCGAGACAAGTCACGTGGCTTGGGGAAACCTACTCTGTCTTTCAGGGAAGCACTCTAAAGTCAGGTGACGAAGGGCAAGGTTACGAGAGGGGTGAAGAATTGGGGCTAAATGCGGTCAGCTCACCCCACCCTGTGCACAGTGCTGTAGCAGAGACATCTAGGCCATCCTCCTAACAGCCCTGAGCCAAGGGTAGCACGGGCCTTGTGCTATAGTCAGAAAAGCCGAGGGTCGGAGAGGTTCTGTGACCTATCCAAGGCCACGCTTCTAGTGAGAGGCATAGTCAGGGTTTGTACCTGGGTCTGTCCAACCTCTTCCTCTGTGCCGTCTCTGGCTGACTCCACGCAGCGTGTTGGATTACTGCCTCTTTCTGGAAACATCTGTCTTGCCTTCTGTGCCTCTGTATTTTGCCCCCCTCACCCCCACTATACTTCTTTATTTTGCTCTCTCCTCTTCTCCAACTTCTTAAATGTAAGCTGCTTTTATGGTTCTGTGTTGGACCATCTTCTGTGTGTCTACTCGCCCCTGGGCTCAGCCGGTGCCACAAAGCACACAAGCCCCAAAGCTGACCTCTGGGCCAGCCCTCCCCCTTGCTTCCCTCACCCCTCACCTCCACTCTCAGACGCCCTGTGCTGGTTAACGGTCTCTTGGCTACAAGCTGCACTCACCCTGGCTTAACCTGGCTTAGGTCACAAAGAAATGTCCGTCTTGCACAGCAGAGGTCCGGAGGCAAGGCAGGCTCCTCCGGGCCAGGTTTCTTCTCACACTGAGTTGGCTTCATGCTGTGGGCAGTGAGCAGAGCGATGGGCTTCCCTGGTTACATCTAGTGGGGGAAAAGGCAGGAGGCTTCTCTTCTCTGAGAGGCCCTGGGCAGATGCATCTTCGTCTCTCACTGCGCCACCCTGGCTTAGGGCAGCCTGCCCGTCCCCGTCCCCATCCCTGGCTGGGCCTCGTAGACCAGGTTTGGTGGTCTTCCGTTGAGTGGCTGCCGGGGGGGACACTACTGTGTCCCTAGCTGTCCCTGTGTGATTGAGCAGTGGACTCTCCTGCCTGTCAGACTCCTGCATTTTAGCTGGTGGCATCCCCACCTTCAGTTCTTCCCATCAGCACTTGAGAATCATTTTTAACTTGTCCTTTTTCTTCATCCCCTTCACCATTTGTTGTTTCTCCCTTTGTTTTTGAGATCATTCCTGAGGAACTGTGTGGGGCCGGGCTCTGGGGGAGCCTCTACTGATTAATCCCCAAGGAGGCTAGCTCAGGTCTGCTTGCAGGAGCCTAGGATTTGAGAATCTGAGTCCCGGGCAGCATGGGCAGGGCGAGGAGGGTGCTGTACCATCCCGCGGTGGTGGTGGTGGTAGGGCCCCTAATGCTGCTCAAAGCCAGTCAGGGACAGCGTCCAGGAACACGTCACTGCGAAGCTGATGATTCCACCTTAGCAAGGTCCCTCATTCTTCCTTCACACAACAAAATCATCCCTGGTCTCTGATTTAGACCCTTATCACTTCTCGTACACCAGAGTTTGGCAAACCACAGCCTATGGGCCAAATCTGGTACTGCTTGTTTTTGCAAATAAAGTTTTATTGCCCCAGAGCCATCCCCCTTCGTGTATGCGTGATCTGTGGCTGCTTTTCTGCCCCCCAGCAGAGCCACAGATGTGCCACGGGGAGGGGGGGGTCCTGGCTTGCAGAGCCAAAAATATGTATTCTCTGGCCCCTTACGGGCCAGCTTTGCCAACCCCTGCTGTAGATGGGCAGAAAAACCCCGTTCCTGCCCTCCAGGAGGTTTCATCTCACAAAAGGACACTTGCTTATGTGTGATCTGTAGAAAACTTTATAACGAAGTCTGTTGGGGAAAAGACTTTTAAGCGCTGGGGCGAGCAGTACAGACAAAACTTGGTGTTGTTGGAGGGATTCATACGCATTTATTTCTCTCTCCTTCCCTCTGCTGTTCCTTTCTCTAGTACACGAATGAATCCACTTTCATTTTCTTTCTTCTTTTTTTTTTTTAAGAGAGAGAGAGAGCCTGCATGCACACCTGCACACAGGACTGGGGTGGGGGCGGGGCAGACGGAGAGAGAGAGTCTTAAGCAGGCTCCTTGGGCTCAGCCGGTGACACGGAGCCCGATAGGGAGCCCAGCGTGGGGCTCGATCTTACAACCCTGAGATCATGACCTGAGCTGAAATCAAGAGTTGGTCACTCAACTGACTGAGCCACCTAGGAGCCCCTCCACATTCATTTTCTTGCTTCAAGATTTCTAGATTGACGTTTTCTAGATTTACAATTTCTAAATTTATACTTTTCATGACACTCAGTTCCCTCCCTCTGAGGGGGAGAGTAAAGGTGCACGGCAATTTGGGAAATGAAAAGTCTGAGGATGAGATACCATCTTTTAAATGTACCTTTGCCACTCTCCCATACTTAAAAAGAAAGTAGGACTTGCTTAAATAAATGAGGAAAACCTTCATTTGCTTTGAACAAGGAGCTAATATATACATTACTAATCTATTTGCTTGAAAAAAAGTCTGCTGAGAAACCTTCCCTCACAGTAGCCTGGTCCCTTTATCTGCACTGCTCATTAGCTCCTAGAAACCTGTCCTTTTCTGGATGACACCCCTCCAGAAGAACCTTAGCATCAAAACCATTTGCAGTGCCTAGAGGAAGCCCTCCCACCCGGTGATGGGCTTTGTTGTTCTGAGGACCACAGACTTGCCCCCTCGGAAGGCAGCTTGTATGCTAGTGTGTTGTGTAGACCTCCCTGCTCTTTTTTTTTTTTTTAAGATTTGAGTTGTAATTTTCTTTTAGACTTAGCCTGAGTTTTCTTAGTTAGACTTAGTATTAAAATAATACGTGGTTAGTGTAAAAACTTAATACAGGGGCACCTGGGTTGCTCAGTGGGTTAAGTGTCCAACTCTTGATTTCAGCTCAGGTCATGATCTCAAGGTCGTGAGATCGAGTCCCCCATTGGGCTCCACCCTGGGTGTGGAGCCTGCTTAAGATCCTCTCTCTTGGGTGCCTGGGTGGCTCAGTTGGTTAAGCGACTGCCTTTGGCTCAGGTCATGATCCCGGGGTCCTGGGATCGAGTCCCACATCGGGCTCCCGGCTCAGCGGGGAGCCTGCTTCTCCCTCTGACCCCCTCCCCTCTCATGCTGTTTCTCTCTCTCTCTCTCAAATAAATAAATAAATAAATCTTAAAATAAATAAATAAAATGCAGGTCTTTTTTTTAAAAAAAAAAAGATCCTTTCTCTTCCTCTCCCTCTGCCCCTCCCCATTCTCAAAAAAACAAAACTAAATAAAACAAAACAAAAAATATAGGAAAGTCAGAGGATAAAGAGTCACATAAACCCTGCCTCCCATGCACACTCCCCGGAGAAGACCTAGCTCATGGTTATCTCCTTGGATCTCCACATACATACATTTGGATGAATCAGAAGATATTGCAGATATTCGACCATAAAATGTCAATTTCAGATAATATGGCCTAATCCAAACACATAGTGATACAGATATATTGGTATTTAAAAAAAATACTGATGGGATCATAGTGTTTATTAAAAAAAATATTATATTATTCTGTATCATAATTCATTATGTTAGGTTGAAGAGAATCTTGGAGATCTTGCCATACCAGTTCATTTAGAGCTATGCCCCTCGTTAATAGTCCACGTGTTACACCACAAGTAGACTAACCAGTCCCCTAGTTGAAGGACATTTAGGATGATTCTCGTTTTTCACTATTATGAATAATGTAGCATTGAACATTTTGATATATCTTTGTACAAAAGTATAACTTTCTAAAAGTGGAACTGCTCGGTTTTTTTTTAAGATTTTATTTATTTGAGAGAGAGAGACAGAGAGAGAGACAGAGTGAGAGAGAACACGAGCGGGGTGAGGGGCAGGAGGAGAAGCAGACTCCCCACTGAGCAGGGAGCCCGACATGGGGCTCGATCCCAGGACTCCAGGATCATGACCTGAGCCGAAGGCAGATGCTTAACCGACTGAGCCACCCAGGCACCCCGCTGGGTTTTTTATTTAAAAAATTTGGGGGGAAGGATTGGTCAGATGCCTCCCATCTCAGTTGGACTTGCTGACCTTACATCCTGTAGGCATACCACAAAGACGGGACCGCAGTGGAAGCCAGGCGGCCCTTCCAGGCAAACCCTGTGCAGTTACAAGCACTGGCACCAACTTCCCTCTCCCTTGATGGGACATTTGTGCACTCGCCACCCAGCAAGCACTAGGGACTTGCAGGCAAGGAATGACAGCATAGCTGACGAGGGCTGGGAGGAAGGGGTGTATGTGAAATTCTGTGGGAACAGGGAAGCCCAAGTGACCACTTTATCCCTGGTTGGGGGGGACCTTGTCATGCCTTTCGTAAGTTCACTAGCCAGCAAAGGGAGAGAAATGCAGGGCTCGGTTGGAGTGGGGACACTGAGGTGGTGGCAGGCGTCAGCCTGCAAATGAGCTGTCCTGGCCGTCGTGGAAGGGAGTGTGGGCACTGAGCTCAGCTGAGCCCAGGCGCCAGTTGACAGAGCTCTAGCCAGCCGCTGAGCTGGGTAGTAAGAGGCCCCTGGCAAGCGGCCTCCTGAAGGCTGTGCCGCACGGCTACTCCTGGATCAGGACCTCTGATGTTGCCTCGTGTGGTTCTTTTGTCATGATGTGCTGCTCCAAAGCCTGTGAAACATTCCAACAGACAGAGTCCAAATGTCACGTTCACTGCTCTATTTTGTATACATAATTCCCCTCTTGCACCTTTGGGTTTCCTGGCAAACCATAGTCTTGAAAACGGGGATTAGGAGTTCCTAGCTTTTTTTTTTTTAACTGCTGTGAAATCTCTTTGTCAGCCTGGTGAAGCCTGTGACCTCTTCTTAGAATAATGTTTGTACATGAATAAAATAAAATCCTTAGGAGGGGCGCCTGGGTGGCTCAGTCGGTTAAGCGTCTGCCTTCGGCTCAGGTCATGATCCCGGGGTCCTGGGATCGAGCCCCGCGTCAGGCTCCCCGCTTGGCGGGAGGCCCGCTTCTCCCTCTCCCACTCCCCCTGCTTGTGTTCCTGCTCTCACTATCTCTTTCTCTGTCAAATAAATAAATAAAATCTTTAATTTATAATAAATAATAAAATAAAATCCATAGAATTGCAAAGGAAACCAATTATACTGCAATACAGTTATCAAAATACTGCAAAAACATAAATAATACATTTTCTGTATGGATGCATTAAATAGCAAGATCCAGCAGTGGGTCTAGAAGCTATCATAATTTTGAAGGGTGAATGTGGATGATATTTCATGATCACTGCAGTGACCGGGATGAGAAATGAAACGATCTACCCACTGGTAGCAGATCAGTGAAATCCACAGGTGCTGCCCATACCAGTATGGCTGTTGCTTCACATGCATAGTGCAAAGAAAGGCCAGATTTCAGTTAGAGGACAGTCAAATTAAAGGTACGATTTTCTTCCCACCCATGTTCAGGCCCCTGAATTAACTTTGTCCACGAACCCCTGTTAAGAATCTCTGCTTTTACATACAGAAGGAGGAATTGTGGGAATGCAAACCCCTTTGCATCAAGAAAATTCATAAAACACCCAGGCTTCCCCCCTCTTGATTCTGATGGGGATGAGAAGGGGCAAATTGTATTAAAAACAAGTCAAAATAAGAAAAAAAAAAACCCCACCATTTCGACTAGCTGCAATAAAGATCTTTCCCCTTCTGCCCCAAGAGAGAAATGTGGAATTTTCTGTCATTCCCTAAGTCTCCCAGGACAATGGCTGTTTGGGGTACTGATTTTAAGACCTGGGAAACTCTAGATTTGTTTGTGCTAGGTACTTTCCTCTTAGGATTCTCTCAGCATAGGCAAGGGAGATAGATGACCCCCAGCTGAGGGTCTCTCAGATTTTCTACACCTTTGCTACACCTCCTAGTGGGCATGTGCTCACGGGCATTGCCCTCTCCCTCCTCTTATTCCCGCCCTCACTCCCCCCTTAACTGTAAAAGTTTGGGGTCTGATCTATTCGTCAGCAGCAAAGTTTGAGAATGCCTTTAAAAATAGATGCGTTAGAGGGAATGTGTTGGATAGAAGGGAGAAATCTTGTTTATGCTCAACAAATAACTTATATTTAGAATCTTCCTTCAGTTTTTCCTTTGAAAATCTGTATTCTCATTTCACTTGAATGACTCTGCATGGAGCATTTAAAAGTAGATCAAACAAAACTCTATAAATATGTTGAGTTCTTTTGGGCATTTTGCCAAAATAAGCCTTGCTAAAGCAGAGAAAAGCAGTGTACTTTATGTATCGGATTTTCTCTTCTGAACATCCAGACTCCATCCCCCAGAGACATGGGGGCCTGGACTGGGGAAGTGTCCCCCTGCTATGGTCTGCTGTGCGTTGGCTCATTTAGATTAACGGGCATCCTGAAAGGCCAAACCCATCCCCTGGGACCAGCCTAGGGAAAGGGGAAGACCTGAAGGTTGTTTAGAGACATCACTGACTGTTTTTTCCGTCAGATTCCTTTCTCTTGCTCTGATGGGAAAGGAAGGATGGTGAAAAGAAAATTAGTTGCACTGGCATAAATCATTAACACGGCTTCCTTTTAACAAGTTCACAAATGACAAGATAAGTGGAGAAAAGGGAGGGCATCAGGTGGCCGCAAACCCTTCTGTGAAGTAGGCCTGAACGTATTGTTCCAGTGGGAGAGGTAAGAAAACTGTGGTGAAGGCCACAAAGTGGCAAAGAGCATGAGGCAGTCACAGAACTGGGTCCACTAGGTTGGATGTCTCTCCTGTGTCGTGAGGCCCCGGACACTCTTTCCGTGCCTTAGTGCTATCCGTGCAGACCCCGGGTACATGGGCTGTAAATCCAAGCTCGTGTGTCCTCTCCGTGGCCTAATTCATGTACCATTTATATAAGATGGTTGAGCGCAGGGACATTATGGTGGTAGAAGTTCTTCATGCCCGTGATACCCAAATTATAGATGTGACTTCTCAGGGAATATCAGGTATTAACATTGAAAATATCCAGAGGCAGTATCTCTTTGTAGAAGCTCAGTTTATTTAATGGATGGCCCCTTTCTATATCGCACTAGCATTAGAAAGTCGATGTCTTTGATCATATGTTAATTGACTAACTTTAAGACTATCTTCAGTGGCTTCTTTAAAACAGGGCATTAGACTCCGAAGCCTGTAGGCCCGAGGGAGGACTAGACCAGGGATTGGTGTCCCGCCCTCTGCTTCTGCATCAGTGAGAGAGAGTGGGCCTTTGTGATGAAATGGCATCCTCGTAACCATCATGAGGAGTGTGTGGGTGTGGGGAGATGAGTGGCATTTGTTGAAGACGGTATGCATGAGAGAGCCGAGAGGTGTCAGAGCTGAAGGGACAGGAGGCAAACAGACATGGCGCTCAGCGGGGGTTCACATCTGCTGGGATGAGGGTGGGGCTGGGGGACAGCAGTGGCTGGCGGGGGAGCCCAGACCAGGCCAGTGGCTGGGTGTGTGCGTGTGAGCGAGTGAGCGTGAGCAAGCTCAGAAGACGGACACAGAGCCCCCTGGCCCCCACGGGCCCCTGCCGCCGGGAGGGAGACGGCCCGTCTGGGCTGTGTGGTCTGCGCCATCGGGCCAGGAAAAATGAGCTTGCATCCATAACCAGTGGGATGTGATGGGGCTCCTTGCTTTTGTACCAGCATCTGGCTCACACCTCCCATTGTCTCCGTGGACCAGCCGCAACCAGCTGAGAACCCCCTTGACATTCAGCCTGTGACACCACCTTTCCGTCTGATTCAGCTGGTATTTATTTATTTACTTGGAGAATAGGAACTAACTTTACTGTTAATGTCATCAAAGCATAATCAGAAAAATGTAAGGTTCATAATGCACGATCATTATTTTAATAGGCGACTGTAATGATTTTTGAAAAATTATTACAGTGTATTATTACATGCTCTTCGGAAAAACAAATTGATGTACAGAAACATTTATGTGATTCTCTCTTTACACTCTCCTAATCCCCCTTTCCAAAAATACCACTGTTAATTTGGGGCATACCCTTCCATACTCTTTTCTGTGCTTGCACAACTGTGTTCTTGTACGCACACCCCTTCTTTCATTTATTTAATTCTATCAGGCCTTCACATATTAATCGAATGTTGGATGACTCCATTTATTCATTAATAAACATTTCTTGAGCCCATACTCTGTAACTGGGTTCTGGGTGATAGGAGTAAATCAGAGTCCAGGCTGGAGGTTATAGAGGGAAGGCGGGAGTGTGTATGTGTTTACAATGTTGGGAGCATATTGCACACATTATGTGATTTGCTTTTTTAATTTAACATATTATGGACACCTCTTACATATCAGTGCATGCAGAACTGCTTGCTCGATTTAAAAGGCTGCTTAGTTTCCCGTGGCCTGGATATACGATGCAGCCATCCCCTCTCAGTGGACATTCAGGATGCTTCCTGTATAGATCTCTGGGCATATATGCATTTGCTGTGAGAAACACTGCTGCCCCCAGCCTGCTTAAATATATATCTTTCTCCCTACTTAGCTATTTTCTCTCTTCGAATGGGACTAAATTTAAAATCAAATATACGTAATTTCTTGCTCAGATATATCTTGCTCTGTCATTTGGTATGGATGGTTGACCGTGGACCATAAACTTAGAAGAAAGCATTTAGGAGTGTATCAGGCATTGTTTAGTAGTATCACAGATGCTTCAGACTGCAGTGTTGGAGAATGCGACACTTTTGATACCATGGCAAGATGATGGGCCACCATCTTTCTCTCCCTATAGCTGCAACAATTCAAGGTGGCATCGGCTTTTTAAAAAATTGTGGTGAAAGACCCATAATGTAAAATTAACATCTTAACCATTTCGGCATTGACTTTTAAGCATATGTGGGTGGGTGCCCTGTTTAACACCAGGTTGAGGCTTTAACTCTTTCCCTCCACCCTTTCTGTCCTTCTCCAGCGTCCCTCTGACTGTCTAAAAAAATTTTCGTTCCCAAAACAGTGACCCACAGACAGAACGTGGAGTAGGTACTCATTAGTTCATTCATCCATCGATCCATCAAGAATGGATTGAGTGTCTGCTCTAACAGGCCCTGTGCTCGGGGCTGGGGATCAAAGACAAGTGAAAGAGGGTCACTGGCCCCCAAAGGGAGCAACTGAAACACATCAACTCATGATGAGAATGTGTATCTGCCTCTCCTTCCCTGTGTATATGATTCCTTCCATCATGTTCTTCAGACTTTTGTCTCTCATTGTCCTCTTTTGGGCTATCTGCCTGCTTCTAGGCTCCCTCCCCCAAGCCCACCTGCACCCCTGACAGCAGCCGCTTCTCCCTACAGCACCGTTCTCATCACATCTTGTAGTCATTTCTCTGTCCAGAAACCTCCTCTGGCTAAGTTCTCATCCTTAGCTTGTCATCCAGAGTCCCCCAGAAATGCACCCCTAATCTGCCTTCCTGCTATTACCCTGGATTCATGGAAGAAAAGGGCTGCAGACCACAACTTATTTAACGCATGGTCCTCATACAAGTTATCCAGCCTTTCTGTGCCCATTCATAAAGATGGGACCAACATCCCTCACCTCACAGGGTTGGTCAAGAACTTGAGGGAAGGCATGTAACATGCCTACCTTGGTTCTTGGCACATGGCAGACACCTCATCAGTGTTTGGCTCCATCTCCAGCTGGCTCAGTGGATTTTCCTTATGTGACTTTTGACTTTACCTGCCTCCCTTCCCAGCCCCCATGGCTCTGAGGCCCTCATAAATGGTTCCCTACTGATTCTACATTTTCCTCCTGTATTCTGGTGGGATTGGGAGCAAATGAGCACTGGCATAGCTATAACCTCTTTTTGGATGAACCTTCCCTTCGAAGGAGAGGCAGATGGATTTACTGTTTTCTGCCCTACAAAGATGTTGATTACATGCAGCCCTAAGAGAATCAAGGAGGCTCATCTCCAGGGACCAAATAGTGCTGCTTAATTAAATACCGTACATTTCCACTGTAACAGTCCAGCCACAGCCAGAGGGGTTTGGCAAGAAACACCCACAAGTTCCTCGTTTTTCTGGCATGCCATCAGCCCCTGAAGTGTCCTCCTCTTCCTCTGAGTTATGTTACATTGAAACAGGATGAGGAGTGGGAATTTTCCCAGCAAACGGTATGATGCTGGGTCCGGCAAGATCAGTCATTCAACTTTCTCTCTTCCCCAAATCCACTGGATGTTTCAAGTAAAAGGGGTGATTCTCCACAGTTATTAATTTACTTTGTATTGTCTTTCCATCTTGAAATAGGAAACCTGGCCCTTTGCCTAAATTGAGGTTTCTGACTCAAGAACAGCCTCTTCAGGCATCTGGAATGTGCTCAGTAAGTTGGGGAGTTGCTGCACCCCCACCAGTGGTGGCTAATGAATCATAGGAGAGACCGCCATCTTTTCCATCCCCCACTCTCCCAAGAGCACACTTTCAGAGCTAGAGGCTGTTTGGTATGACTTTTCTGAAGTTCTGTGAAGCAAAAATCACAGCATGGCACCATTCCCCTGGGTTATGTATTAGCCTAATATTGCCAGATGAGAAGAAGCTGAATGTAGAACCCATATAGCATGTTCCTGGAAAATCCCATTTATTTTTGGACAGCCGATCTGTCTAGATGTCTTTTGACCCTGACCATTTGTTAGATTCGCCTGAGGAGCTCTTAAAATACAGATGCCCAGACCATTGCTCCGCAGACCATTGATAAGGGGTGGGGCCTGGGCATCTGTATTTTTCCTCCCCTCCTAAAATTTTTAGAAAATTTTTAGAAAAATTTCAAATGTACAGAAAAGTTGTAACAGTATCACAATGAACACCCATCTAGATTCCCCCATTATTAGCATTCTGCCACATTTGTTTTCTCACTCTCTCTGTGTATGTATATGTACCCACACACACATGCACACACATGTGCGCATACTCCTTTTTTCCGTAAACAATTTGAAAGTAAGTTACAGGTATCGGGACGCTTGATCCCTAAATACTTTGGAACAAGGACATTCTCCTCTGTAACTGCAATAGAGTGAGCACATGCAGGAAATGTAACATTAATATAATGCTATTATCTAGTGTTGGTCCATATTCAGATTTCCCCAGTTCTTCCAACCTTATAACCTTTTAAAAACCCCAGTGCAATTAAGGATCACATTATAATAAGTTGCTGTATCTCTTTACTGTTTTTAAATCTAAAACAGTTTCCTAGCCTTTAAAAAATTGTATGTGATAGTGACTTAAGAAAGGTTTTTTTTTTTTTTTTTTTTTAATCAGGTCCGTTTCTGTAGACTGTCATCATTTCGGATTTGCATGATTGTTTTCTCACAGTAAGATGTAGGTGAAATGTTTGGGGTGGGAGCATTCTACAGGTGATGTTTAGTCTTTCTTCACGTGTCACATGAGGAGTGTCATTATTGACAATGTGAGCTTTAAGACTGTCTGTCTGGTTTCTCCATTCTAAGAGGACAATTTTCCTTTTGTAATTAATAAATAATCTGTGGGGAGATACTCTGAGACTCTTTACATGTCCTAATCCCCAACAAGCTTTCACCCACTGGTTTTAGCAACCATTGATTCTGGCCAGAATCAGTGGTTGCTATGATGCTTATAAAATGGTGATTGTCTGTTTCTATCATTTCTCTATTTATCTGCAGACATTCTTTTTTTCTTTTTGAATTTACTTATTTATTCGAGAGAGAGGGAGAGAGATAGAGAGAGGGAGAGAGAGAGCATGAGGTGGGGAGGGATGACAGAGGGAGAAGCAGACTCCCCACTGAGCAGGGAGCCCGATGTGGGACTCGATCCCAGGACCCTGGGATCATGACCTGAGCCAAAGGCAGACGCTTAACCGACTGAGCCACCCAGGCGCCCCTGACATTCTTTTTCTAAAGGAGAGCTTTGGCTTCTTGCCCTGTCCCTATCTATCTAATCTTATCCGTTCACCTAGCTAGGTAGCTATCAACCTAGCTACCTATTGAACTTACCAGTCTGGGCTCGTGAATTATTTTGGAAATGACTAAGTGATAATACAACCCTCAGTACAAGCTGTTACTGTCCCAGATTTGGCCAGTGGAAGCCCTGTCAAGCTGATCTCTGTGGGCTTTTGAAATTACCCCTCAAGTGTTTGAGCACTTCACTGATGTTAGCATTAGTGGATATTCTGTTCTCGCTTTGTGTTCTCTTTGCCCCAGCCCTAGAAGAAGCCACGATTCTGTGGAGACCTAGTTCTTCAGGGACTGCTATTTAGATTATGAAAGCTCCCCAGCTGATTTCAATATGCAGCCAAGATTGAGAACCACTGGTTAGAGGCCTCTGAAGGGAGATCACCTGTTCCCACAAGGTGTTTTCTCCTTGTTATCCTCTGTCACCCGTTATTACCTGTAATTAGTGGCACTGATTTGTTACTGAGGTTTAGAGTTTTGTGGATAGCGTCCCTTGGTGATTTAGACCCTTGTAGTTGTACTGGTGTTCCGTCATAGGGGATATGAGATGTTAAAAAAAAAAAAAGGTTGTGTGAGTGTTGAAAGTTTTCAGTTGACCCGAAGACTTTTTTCCACCACTGCATTATTTGTTGTTACATTTTTGTGGTCATTGAATAAATTGGCCTAGTAAAGTTTTCACATGCTTTAAGACCCTAGAAGGCACTAAAATACAGACAAGTGTGCTGTTTCTAAGGATGGGTCACGCCACCCTCTTCAGTTTCTGCTCTGTCATTTTTAGAGAGTGTGAGTGTACTTCCAGCCAGTTTTCTTTCATTAAAATATCCAGCAGCTGTAAGGAAATGCTCCTGATTTGTGGTTTTTCACTTCCTGGTTTCACGTCTTAACCACGTCCCACGTTGGCCCAGTGAGTCCTTTCTGCAGTCTCAAGACCCATAGCCGAGCGTTCTTCAGAACAGTCAGACGTGGGAGGTGGTGACTCCAGACTTGCATCCACTTTCGAGCTGTAAGGCCTCTGGTAAAACACTCAATCTCTGTGTCTCTCCTTGCTTGTAAAAAGGGGGTTCGGCGTGAGGATTAAGTGGGGTCATACGTATACGGTACTCAGCAGTCTCTGGCACACGATAAGTGCTCAATAAATGCTAGCTGTTACTATTTTATTACACAAAGCTGGTCACGAAAGTAAGGGCAGGAATGAACGAGGCCTAGTGCGGGCATTGCGAGCGTGCGCCTTGGCGTCCGTGTGCCCGTGTTTTGACGTGTGAATGCATGGCCAGGCATGTGTAGTGTGCGGCCACCGTACAGTATGGCAGTGGAGACCCGTGTCAGGTATGCCCTGGGAAGTCTGCCTTGTCCATACATTTTTTGGTGGGCCGTGAGCACATATACATTAGCATGTATGTCCGTAAAACCTGTGTGTGTTACTTCTCGCCGTTATGTCTTGGGAGGTAAGTGGTCCCACCTAGAAAACACACAGAGTGACAAAGGATGGTGGCAGTGGCCCTGACATGAAGGAGGAAGAACATATGTTCTCTTCTCTTTCTAGTTGTCCTGATATCAATTTGTATTGTTGGCCATGATCAGCAAATGCATTTAAATTTCTTTCAAGGCTCAGTTTATTCCATAGAAAAAAAGCCCAAAGTAATGTGTGAAAACGAGTTCAAGCGGACTGGGCTCTGGGTATGAAGATGGTAGCTCAAATTCAGTGATGCTAAGCCACGGCCTTGGGCAAGTCATTCTTATTTTTCTCCAGTTTATACCAGCTATTGAAAGGAGATGACATTGTTGTCTAGGCACCTCCTCAAGGAAGGTCAAGACTGAGTAGTAAACATCAGTGAAATGCCAGGAGGGGGAAAAATGGCCAATGATATCCTTAAACTCCCTTAAATTTCGGATGGACAGAGGCACCTGAAACGCAGTGTCTCCTGATGTCAGCCACCCACCTTGAACTGGGTTTTAGATTGGATGGATCTGGCAAACAAGACTGGAACGGTGATTTGCAGAAGTTGAGGCCTGGAAAAGCAGCGGTCCGGGAATTTGGGTGAAAACCTGAGGCTGTGTTACACCGTGGCGCAAGAAGCAGTTGAGTACAGATTGCAGAGAATGTGGGATGAGATGTGAATAGAATTGGCTCATCCAGCATTGGAGGAAAGCTCTGAACTCAGGCCGAGGAGATACTGCCGCTCATCAGCTCCGTGTCCTTGGCTAAGTCACTGAGCCCTGATGCTCTCATTTGCTAAATGGTTGCTCATTCTGGCTCCTTTCTTTTTCTTTTTAACTCATGTGGTTGGCAGGATGAGATTGGATGGTGGATACCAGAAGTGCTTTAGAAAAGACCATAAAGCTATCCCAGTGCCACAGGAAATCACTGTTTCTGCCCGGGGTCAGGTCAGGTGGCCTTTACGGTCAGCAACATCTGCATACCTCGCTGTGGGACTCACTTTTCTTGGTCCTGTATGTGGGTGATGTGTTTGATAGGACTTTATGCCACCAATGAATTAACCTTCTTAGAGGTGTTTAAGAACTATTGATTAGCCTGGCAGACAGAAACTAGTAAACGTGTCATTCTTCCTGATACCAGACAGGGCTTTATAGAAGTCTGAGGCAGAGATTTGGTTCAAGAGAAATCTGATTATCCTGTTCCAGGTCCTGAGTCTGCAGTGTTAGTCTATCCTTGAAGAATACATCACTCTCTCTTTCACCATTTGCGTAGCATCAGGTTAGATGCTGCTTTTTACAGAGGGTTTTGTGCAGACACGAACTTATGTATAACTGCGTTTTATGATTTCAGCCAATACTGGGGCTTCAGATGTTATTTTCAAGTCACTTTGGTTAGGACTGGTGGCTTCTGTGCTTGTGAATGTTAGGTTTCAGAGATTTGTCATGTTTACTTGTTCTGTGTTTGGATTTGTACGTGCAGAGTTTGCTTTTAATGTAACATCTAGCAAATAAATCTCTTCACAATTTAGAATTGAACTTTGTCTTAAGGGGCACCTGGGTGGCTCAGCCGTTAAGCGTCTGCCTTTGGCTCAGGTCATGATCCCGGGGTCCTGGGATCAAGCCCCGAATCAGGCTCCCTGCTCCGTGGGAAGCCTGCTTCTCCCTCTCCCACTCCCCCTGCTTGTGTTCCTGCTCTCGCTGTGTCTCTCTCTTTGTCAAATAAATAAATAAATGAAAGAACTTCATCTTAAGAGGTGTATGTGGGGGCAGGGGAGTCACGGTGGGTGCCGAGATCGCTTCGTCGTCATCTTGACCTTCTGAGCTAGAACGAGGGATCTGTACCCTTTACAACAGAGTGCTGGATTTGCCTCCCATTGCATCGAACGCCATGGAATCATGGTAGAGTTCTTGGCCCCGGACTGCCACTCGTCCTCACTCCCCACCGGGGAGAAGCCAGCTGGGATGCGCCCTCAGTGCCCGGGAGAGCCGGGCCCTCCGTGGGTCGCCCCGTGCCGCCTGCAGACAGTGCGGTCGGCACCTGGCAGTTGGCCCGAGAGCTCTGCATTTGTTCTCATTAGGCCCAGGTGGCTTGTGGTTTTGCATGAAGCGGTGGAGTGTATTTGTATAGTTGCCAAAGATGTGATCAGACAAGCTATTGATTCTGAACTTCTGCCCCCTTTCTTCTGTTTGACTCGGTTCTTCCGTAGTGAGGTTCAGGCAGAGAAAAATGGAGCGGAGTGAACTAGGCCACTGGCTTTTGAAACATATTGATCAGTGAGCCCATCAGATGTAGCAAAGACCTTCCCCTTTGTATGATGTCATGCTGCACGGGGGTCTTAATGCAGCCTGTGATCACTCCTGCAGGGATTTGCTTTCTCAGGGAAAAGACTAGAAAAGGAAAAGAATCACTGTAGGCAGTATCCAAAAATAATGTCAGCATTTCTAAATGTGTTTCCTTGAAGTTGTTGATCCCTTTGGTTTTCTAGGCCATGTGGTGGCAGGAGGGAACAATGTGAGGTGGTCAGCCTTGAGCCACAAACTTGGGAGCAATGCGGGTCTTACTTCTTCTCTGCTATCCACCTCTCCCCGGCTTGGGCCTCCGCTGCTGCCTATCTGTCTGTCTCCCTACCCCACCCCCATCACACATACCACATGCATGTTCTTTCTGCCCACAGTGCATGTCTGTGGTGTGGACAATTGCATCTGTACTTGAACCAGCTCTAAGCCAGGGCCTCCCAGTTGGGCCGCTCTGGGTGAGCGAGATGCTGTGACCTTGAATGTCCTCCGGTCAAGTGAAATGTGGTCCTGGCTTTTATCTTGATTTGCCTGGGTTGGTTCTGTGTGAGCAGCCAGGGATCCTGCTAATGGGTCCCCTGGAACTGAGGGAAGAGGACCGAAGTGGATTTGTTGAACCCCTTTTGGGGCATTTGAAATGGCACCAAGGGCAGGCTGAAATCTAACTAGCCTTTGCTTATCAGGCCTGAGTTCCAGCATGTTGAAAGGGTGATGATTAGTCAGAAAAAGGCCAGGCTACTTTATCTTTTCCTTTGCACATTTGGGAAAAATTTCCTCTGCCTTGCTAACATTAGAAGCAGACCATTCTTTTTATTCTACCACATCACATCAGCTTTCATCAAAAATCAACAGCAACAAATACAAAGCCCCATCCGTGGAAAAGCGTTTAAGGCAACACTGCTCCAGCGCTTCAGGGGTGGGGTTTTTGCCTTCTGCACCAACGGATCGGTTTCTCATATCCATGCCTTTCTGACCCAGCGGCTTTTAAAAGACCAAGAAGCATTGCTCTGCTTTCTACTGCCTCTCTCTGAGACCAGGGCTGCCGTGCCTCTAGCCATGTCCCAGAGAGCATATCTGAGACAAGTCAGCTTAATTTGCCTGCATGCCTAGGAAGCCTCACTTTAAAATCGAATTTTGAGACAAGAGCTGCATCTCAATATTTTGCTTTCCCCATTCAGGCGAGCGAAGGAGGCGCCGCTGCCAGGTGGCATTCAGCTACCTGCCCCAGAACGACGACGAGCTTGAGCTGAAGGTTGGCGACATCATAGAGGTAGTAGGAGAGGTAAGCGTGCCAGGCGGGCGGGTGGGTGGCCTCGCGCGGGCGGTCAGGACCCACCCCTGCTTGGCCTTGCTGTGGCGGATGTTTGAGCTTAGAGAGACCTTAGACACTATCTGGTTTCTCAGAGACAGGAATGCCACCAAGCCCATTAGGAGCAGGTGTGGGCCATCTGAAATTACAGTCTTTCTCACACAGTGTACAAGGGCTTCAGAGGTCCTGGCCCACTGCCACAGCTTTTCTCCTCTGCTTCAATTGCCGGTACACTCTGGCTCTCCAGAGTGACCCTGAGCCATCTCTAGAGGGTGAATTCAGTATTCATCGTGGGGGACACTGTGGATTCAAAGGGAAGGAAAAGAAGGGACATTTATAGAAGACTAGTATGTGACAGGCGTGATAAGGTTCTTTACACAGTGGCCCATTGGGTGGCCCATCCCAAGCACTTTGTTTTGTGGATGAGAAAAGAGCCTCAAGAGATCCTAGAAGGAAAAAAAAAAAAGAGACAGACCCTAGAAGAGTCAGGGCTGAGGGTTGGAGCCAGGTCCACCTGGCTGGAGACCAACTGTTCTCTCCACTGCCCCGCATTCCCTTATTGCTGCTCGGTCCTGGCTACTCGGGGCCAGCCCTGCTGGTGGAGTGTCCCACCATGCACCGGCGCGGGCCTCTCAGGCTCTGCTCCCCCGTCCTGGGCAATCCTGGGCTTCAGACTTAGAACCTGATCATTCATCCTGATTCAACACTTATGTCTGTGTATAGAAATACAGTTCTCCGGTAGCTTTGGTTTCCTGAGTACCATTTGGCCTTACAGAAACCCATGGTTTACAAAAAAAGGAAGCTAGAAGTCAAGAAGGGGATTAAGTGAACTGTGACGTGGGTCCAAGTAGCAGGGCTGATGCTAGCCACCAGGTTCTCTGATGCTCGTACAAACATAAAGTGAGCATGCGTCAAAGTTTTATTTAACTCATTAACGAGGGGATCTCGTTATGTGACTAATTTAAAAAAAAGTTAAAATTTTGGTATAATTTGAAGCGACTTTAGCTAAAAAAAAAACAGAGAACAACAAATAAACATTTTGCAATAAATGATCATGAAAAGTTGTAATATATATCACATATGAAATTATACTAGGAAGGTACTATAACAACAATAAATGGTTGATAAATCTGCCATAAACACAAATCCCACAAAGGGAAAGAAAAATCTTTACCATGAGGAAATGTTCCACACTGCTATTAATTAAATAAATGCAAATTAAGACAATAATGGGTCCTGCTTTTGAGAATCCTAAGAAAACATTTTACATTAAGACTGTTGGTAATACCGAGAAGTGGTGACTTCGTATGTCTTTATGATCCTAGTATGAAGCTATTTAGCAGAGTATGGCAAGAGCTGTAAAAATCTGAATTAACATCCTTTGAGCCAGTAATCTCACTCCCAGGAATTTATCCCAAGAAAATGGTTAACAGAAAAAAAAAATAAATGAAACACGTCAATTGCTTGTGATAATGAAAAGTAAGAGAGAGAACAGTTATATGAATTAAGTGATATTATTCAGCTAGAAGATTGTGAAGACATTAAGATGGTAAACCCAGAGGTCTTTAAATCTGTATTTATTACAATACTGTGCAATGTAATTTTCTGTTAAATTCTGCTAACCTGAGAGCTTTTCAACAGCAGGGATCTGGTTTTGATCTATCTTTACTTATGTGGTACCTGGAAGAGTGCCTGAAACCTAATATGTACTTTAATAAACGCTTGCCGAATAAGTAAGCAAATAAATGGAAGTATGAAAAGATTTTTTTGCAAAATAAATGAACAGATCAGGACACAAAATTGCATCTACTAGGACACAGCCACGTAAAATACATCTCTGCGCGTGTGATTGAAGACCGGAAGGGAACGAGGATTGAAAATGGTTGTGTCACAGAAGATAGTTTTTCCTTTAATGTTGTAATAATGTTTTATGAAATACAAATCAAGACAAGGAAAATTATTAACACATTTCTGGGAGATAGTGGCCACCCTCACCTGCCCGTTGGCTGTAGGGAAAGCGGGCATGGGTCGCTGAAGGAGAGGAGGGATCGCAGGTGTTACTCTTCGCGCCGAGATGACGTAGGATGTCCCCGCCACCAGCAAGACCAGTGTCCTGTTCAGTCACCGCCAGTTCAGTGCCAGGCTTCAGGATGGGCTTGCTTCCCAGAGGAAAAAGGAAAACTATGTAGCCTAGGATATTTATGTAAAACAAAACATAAAGGTTGGCCTTTTAAACCATATTTAAAAAATTATATTATCAAAAATGAGTTTTCCCATTATGTCTGTTTACTTATAATATTGCAGATATTGGGCCATTGTCACTGCATAATATAAAATATGCCTTTTTATAATGGATATATAAATGCCAGTGGGTATTTTCTCATTCCACTGAAAACTAAAAATAAACATCCCAAATCAATAAAAACTCTTCAATCACAGGGACAGATTGAGGTAAGACCATAGTATTAGCTTTGCAAGACTATGAAACCAATCAATCTATTGGGCAATAAAAATATAATAGGTGATATCATGTATGTGTGTATAAATATGTTATATTCTTATTGATTGATTGATAGATTGATCCTACAGTATTGCAAAGCTATACACACACACAAATGCACACACACCAACTACCCCAAAGGAACAAAAAAACCCAGACAACTCTTAGGAGGATTTTGGAGGTATGGACTGGTTTTTTGAAAAAGGTTGAATCAAGCAGAGAATCTTAAAACATGATATTTTATATATATTAATTAAATTAGATATTATCTTATTTAAGATAATTTTTTAAAGATTTTATTTATTTATTTGACAGAGAGATACACAGTGAGAGAGGGAACACAAGCAGGGGGAGTGGGGGAGGGAGAAGCAGACTCCCTGCCGAGCAGGGAGCCTGATGTGGGGCTTGATCCCAGGACCCTGGGACCATGACCTGCGCTGAAGGTAGATGCTTAACGACTGAGCCACCCAGGCACCCCTAATTAAGATCATTTATATCTTATTTAATTTTGCCTGAAAATATAAAAATGTACATTCATTTGCCATTTGTCACCATAAGCTCATAGGGTCAAGGCGTTTTCCTTAAATATGGGTTTGCTGGTTTGAGTTCCATCCTCTCTACATCCATAGTGCCTCCTTCATGATTTCCATCAGTTTTTTTAAAATGGATTGACAAGAACACAAGGGAAGCAACCGGAGTACCCAGTCCTTCTAAAGAAAGGTCTGCAGTCCACTGCCCCCATCTTTTCTGGATGTCTCATCCACACCTAATTTGGCAGCAGGTTTTTGGTTTTTTTTTAACTTTCACATCGTTCACCATTATCTCTTGTCCCCACTCACTTTGTCTTCACACTTACCTATTTTTTGAGCCATGTAACCACCTGGTGGGCTAACAGAGCAGCAGGCTTACGCAGGTTCGGGTCGACGCAGGCTGAGCCCCATCTGGCAGGAGTTGACGGCCAGCCCCGAGCCCTCAGCCTGGATGGGTCTGTGCAGGGTGGCTGGGAGAAGGAATGGGGAGTGTGGAGCTGTCCGGGCTCAGTGCACCTGGCAAAGTCACCTTCCTCAAAAAAGTATGTAGCGTGCACCTGCCTCCTGGCTAGAGACAGGGACTCCGCTCTCGTCGTTAGATTCATCTTTGTAAACCTAAAGGAACTGGGCTGCCAGTTTGAAAGGAAAAATATCAGACTGAGTTCTTGAGTTTTTTTTTTTTTTTAAGAAAATCACTGTAAATACACACTTGTGTCATTTTTGTCCAGAGTGGCAAGGACTGATCAATGCAGGTGAAATTGTAACCATAAGATCAGAGATGGCATATAGACAAGCTCATCAGGAGTAATGGCATTTGAGGGCCTCTGGAGTTTCAAACCTGGCTTGTTGGCTTATTTTTTTTGAAAAGTGCATTGAAGCCTCTTTGTTTTCCGGTCTGTTTTATCTGGAGCCTGGGAAAGGGGCCACTTTTCTTCTTGTGTTGGCTGAGCTTGGTCTCAACCAGTCTCTCTGAGTGGTAACCCAAGGAGTATTCAGAGATTCTTGCTTTTATTTGTTCCTTGTGGTTTGTTTTTGAGGTATTTTTCAATGGTCCCTAGTCAGGCTCGCTGGAGATCAATGGCAAAATTTCAGATTTAAAGCCTGACCTGGTCTTAGAGTTTGCAAAGGTGGTAACTTGCACTTTTAAGAAACTTAGGCATCTTCTTGTACCCACAAGAGCAGATTTGGTTCCCTCAGCTCGAGTTAAATGAGCTGTTGAAATTCTTCAGAAGTTTAACTCAATCAGACAACCTTTGTGGGTACAGATGGGCAGTTATAATATTGTGAATTATATTAAGAACTACATGTATCTGGTCTCCATCCCATTTCTGACACAGAGCTCCTAAAACTCTTGGAATTTCCTGAAAGAGTGATAAAGGTGTCTTTCTTTAGGATAATGGGGTAACTTTCGAAACACCTAAGCAAAGGGGTCGGTTGCCAGGGGAGCCAATGGTGTGGTTAGAGGGTTGGAACTTTCAGTCCCACCCACTGACCTTGGGGAGGGGAGAGGGGCTGGAGGTCGAATCAGTTGCCAGTGGCCAGTGAGTTAATCAACCATGCCTATGTAATGAAGCCTCCGTAAAACCCCCAAAGGACAGGATTCAGAGAGCTTCTGGGTTGGTGAACATGTGGAGGTGCGTGGAGAGTGGTGCCTGGAGAGGGTATGGAAGCTCCACGCCCTTTCCCCGTGCCTTGACCTGTGCATCTCTTCCATCGGACTGTTCCTGAGTTATATCCTTTTCTAATAAATCAGTGATCTGGTAAGTAAAATGTTTCTCTGAATTCTCTGAGCTGCTCTAGGAAATTAATTGAACCCGAGGAGGGGATCCTGGGAACTTCTGATTTATAGCCAGTGGGTCAGAAGGATAGGTGACAACCTGGACTTGCAACTGGCATCTGCAGTGGGGGCAGGGAACGGAGCGGTCTCGCAGGCCTGAGCTCTTAACCCGTGGGATATGCAGCTGTCTCTGGGTAGAGAGTGTCGGAACTGAGTTAAATGGTAGGACACCCAGCTAATGTCTGAAGAATTGCTTGTTGATGTGGGGAAACCTCCCTTGCCCCCCACACACATTGAAACTGGGTCCAGGGACCCCAAATAGCAGGTCATCCTCATTTCATTCTTGGTGTAAGAACTTCGAAGACTTGCCTTTTGTTTTATGCTTGCCCATGAGAAGTCAAGTTCATTTAAAAGCTAATTAGTTAATAGGTAATCCAAGCATACCTAAATTCTTACCCATCAAGGCACCCCTTGCTTTAGAAGGGTTTGTTATCTTTTCAAAAAAAGAGATAACATTAATATAAAAATTTGTTTATTAGAATGTGATAATCCAAAGAGCTTGGGCTGCTCTACAGTCATTTCTTCCAGTGATTTTGGGTAGACATGTCTGATGATGTAATTTGCAGAGGTGACAGAGCATGTTAAGGAGAGGGAAGCCACGATTAGAAGAAAAGGTGATTAGATTAGCATCATCAGCCCACAAAACAGACTACAACTGTATAAAAGCAACATATTTGCAAGTTGAAATGTATTTATAAGAGATTTGCATAGCTATGGAATTTATCAAATATTTGAGTGCTTACTCTGTGACAGAAACTGGGTTCATAGAGATTCAGAGATTTAGTGAATGGAATCTGTCTTGAAACATGTTCAGTATAGTTAAGGAGGGTAAGATATGCACAGCTAAGAAGCTAAGTAAGAACCTAGATGGTACGAGAGTGGCAAACGATGGCATTGACAAATGAGGAAGGAATTTAAAAACAAGGGCACTCAGTGAAGGTGAAGAAGACGCTTCCTAGAACAGGAAGAATTTCATCCCCAGGCACGTGGAAGGTGAGAAGTATTTGGATTCCTTCAGCAAGCACAGGGTATATCGTGTAAGGTGCTGGGCTAGTCTGGAGGGGGGAGGACAGGGTGTTGGTACAGCCCTGCTCTGGAGTCAGGGATGACCTGCGAAGCTTCCGCAGCAGGTGTGGAGTATGGGAAGCAGAAGCTGGCCCCAGCAATGAAATGTGGATGAGATAAGTGACGGTACCTCCTACACTGAACTTTTTTATTTTTAAAGATATTTTATTTATTTGTCAGGGGGAGACAGAGAGAGAGAGAGAGAGAAAGAGAGAGAGAGAGAGCACAAGCAGGGAGAGCTGCAGTCAGAGGGAGAGGGAGAAGCAGGCTCCCCCCCGAGCAGGGAGCCTGATGTGGGACTTGATCCCAGGACCCTGGGATGCTTAACCGACTGAGCCACCCAGGCGCCCCTCCTACACTGAACTTCTAAAGGAATACCCCCATTTGAAGGTTTCTTACAAATGGGTTTTCTAAGATTAACACAACCCTCATGGATAATTTTCTCACCTGTGAATAGTGGCGGGACAAAGCTTCAGGATCTTGATTCATCAGAAAAGTTATCTTGTTGGCTTGATTTACTCTTTGCTCAGATTTTCAAGTTGGAGTGAGAGTAAGGCCTTAGCACAGAGTCATTTAGGAATTTGGGGACCTGTAGACTAGCCTGTAGCGATTTTGAAGGACAGGGCTGTCAAGCGTTGCTGAAGGATGTCGAGAAGGGCCCTACCAAAAACCCTTTCCACTGTGAGGCAAATCATGGATGTAGCTCTGTCTCATTGGGCAGAGTTTGCTGAAGTCTTAAATAGAAATTGTATGTTTTCTTCAATCATTTCCCTTTGAATTACTCTGCAGATTTCTCTTTTGAGGGGCCCCTTTCATGTGGAATAGGCTTATTCTCAGAAGAACGAGGGAATAAAAAATCACTTTCCTATGTATATGGAATGTTGTGGCCTTGCCAAAAAGAGGTAATCAGACAATGAACTACACAGGAGTTGGGGGAAAATATTGGCCCCGGCATTTAGGACCTAGATAACACTTGTCTGTTTGGCACAACCAGCTTTCATGTCCCCAAATCAACAGGGATGGTTATTTAAAGCAACTAAAATGGAAAATAATGTAGGTGTTTATGCCTTTAGGGAGTGGTTCCCTTAAAAATATTTTTCCCTAATTCCACTAATAGAAAAAGATGTTTTCTAGAAACAATTTGTATTTTTTCAGCAATATTCAAAAGGTAAAACTATGTGTTAGAACATTTACATGAAGTTCTAGAAAAGGTGAAATCAATCATAGGTGGTAGAGATCAGATGAGTGGTTGCTTGTGGAGGTGGATTGACTAGGAAGGGGTACAGGGAATTTTCTGGAGTGATGGAAACTTTCTGTATATTGATAGAGGTGTGGGTTACACAGGTGCATATGTGAAAACTGATTGACTTGTACTGTTAAGACGTGTGCATTATATGAATTATACCTCAATTTAAAAAACTTTTAAAAACTAAGTATTTCTCTGGCATTCAAAAAATTTTGAAAATACTTTCCCTTACCTCTCAAAGATGGGAAAAAGGGCCAGTATGGAAATTCTCATTTAATTACTTCTGAATAAATTTTTTATTGAGATATAATTGAAATAAAGCACTGTATTAGTTTTAGGCATACAGCAAGATGATTTGATACATGTATAGTATATATTGTGATGTGATTATAGCAATGAGTTTAGTTACCATCTATCACTACACATAGTTAGAAATTTTTTTAAGATCTACTCTCTTACCAACAACCAGTGTATTGTATACCAAATATATAATACACTACTATTAACTATAGTCACCGTGCTATACATTGCATCCCCGGGATTTATTTATCTTATAACTAGAATTTTGTACCTTTTGACCCCCTTCACCTCTTTCACCTACCCCCCAGCCCCTGCCTCTGGCAACTACCACCAGTCTGTTCTCTGCATCCATGAGTTTGATTTTTTTTTTTTAGATTCCACAAAAAGTGAGATTATATAGTACTTGTCTTGCTCTGACTTATTTCACTTAGCATAATACCCTCAAGGAACTAGAAAAAGGAACAAATGAACTGCAAGATTGGTAGAAGGGGGCACCTGGGTGGCTCAGTCGTTAAGCGTCTGCTTTTGGCTCGGGTCATGGTCCCAGGGTCCTGGGATCGAGCCCCGCATCGGGTTCCCTGCTCCACGGGAGCCTGCTTCTCCTTCTCCCACTCCCCCTGCTTGTGTTCCCTCTCTCGCTGTCTCTCTCTCTCTCTCTGTCAAATAAATAAATAAAATCTTTTAAAAAAAGATTGGTAGAAAGAAGGAAATAACAAAGGTCGGAGTGTAAGTAAATGAAATCGAGTCTAAGACAATAATAGAAAAGATCAGTGAAACTAAGAGTTGGTCTTCCAAAAAGATAAACAAAATAGACAGATCTTTAGCTAGCCTCACCAAGAAAAAAAGGGGACTCAAATAAATAAAATCAGAAATGAAAGAGGAGAGGTTACGAATGATAACACAGAATGACAAGGGATTGAAGGAGACTACTATGAGCAATTAATTATTCACCAACAAGTTGGACAGCCTAGAGGAAATGGATAAATTCCTAGAAACATACAACCTATAAAGTCTGAATACATTTTGAGGAAATTTTTAGTAATGTTAAGATGTGGGCCTTTCCTTAAAGCTTGACTTTTCCATTTTCCTTTCTGGAAAGAATGGTAAAACAGCTCTGGGAACAATGAGGCTGACCTCATTTGCCCATGTGCCTCTCCCTCCCCCATGCTTCCCTCAGCGCCCCCTCCAGCGTGCTTCTGACTGAGGTTTGGGCAACAAAGGGTCAATTGCATGTAGAAAGCTATAGCAGCCCTTAAATGGGTTTTTCTGTCATGCTACTCCTACCTTGAGGTAGACTTTAGACTTGGTACATCTGTTGTTCCCTTTCTCAGTATAGTTTAACAGGTAAAGCTTCAACACTGGTAAGTCGAAACTATTCGGAATAGCTGTGTACCTAGGACAGCATGGTTATCTTTGTATCCGCAGGCATCCTCTCTGCCGTGCCTTACAAATGTAGATAATGTGCGTAGAATTGGGTGGAAGTGTTGAAATTCACCCAGCTGCTTCCCCAACTTCCAACAGGGCTAAATAGCTAGAGATGAGCTCCTTGGGCCCTGAACCCACTTAGATGCTGGTGATTGTGAAGACATGGCAATTGCAGGGCCCCCAGCACAAGCTGTTGAAGTCGTTTTACCGTGTCTTTCTTTCTCGAACACTGCCAGGTGTAAACTACCCTGTTCCCAGCTCTGGGCCGGAGGTAGGATTCTCTCTCGGGCTGGAGCCCTGGGCTCCAGAGCTGGCTGGGTTGGGCCCAGGGGCACAGGGTGGGGGCTGTTCTGTTGCAGCAGGCTGTGGATGAGTGTGTGTTGGTGGGCGAGAAGGTGGGCGGCGATTCCCCTTTATTACTCTCCTTGGGGCAGAAATGGTAAGCCCTTGGTAACATCCATAATCCACAGTTTATTACAAAGGGACACATTTCTTTCTCTCTTTTAAATAACAAACATAAGCAAGCTTGATTTTCCAAGCAGGGGGTGCACAGGCTCTGTATGTTCCTTTCTTTGTTGCAGGAGCTTCTCAAGCACACTGTCTTTGTCTGTTTTGTTCACCAGTGAATCTGCCCCAAGGTCCTAGGGCAGTGCAGGATAGGTGCTTATTAACTGTTGGTCGGATAGGGAGGGGCACTTAGGCCTGGGCATGGCGCTACTTAACTAAGCACAGCGGCTAACATCATCCTGTCTCTTGGTCCCATTTGCTCCTCAAAGCGAGGCAGATCCTTTTGTGGGGGAATCAGGCCTTCAGAGACCCCCATCGAGGGTTTCCCTTGATGATTTCCCTGCTTTTCATTCTTATTCATTCGGAGTGTAAGGTACTATGTTTTACTTTTTGAATGAATGAGGCTAGGCTTCAGGGTCCTCATCTTAATGCAGGAAGTTGAACTCTAGAATATTGCTGAAGAAGGATAGTGGGAGAGTGAGGATCATTTTTTTCTCTCATATCTCTAGCCTGAATCTTACAACGAAAGCAGCCGGCTATACGAAGAAATAGTACTGAACGGTTCTCACTGGTACAGGGGCCAGACACCCCCCCCCCCCCGCCATGGCACCTGTCATGAGAAGTGTACCCCCTCAGGCAATGAGCGGTGGTTTTACTGCCTGACCCTCCACTCACCGCGTGGCTAATGATAGACTCCTGCTGCTTCCCTGTTGGCCACTCCTCTCAGACTGTGCTGGGACACTGATGCAGGCGTCTGGGGGTGTGGTGAGGTAAAGATGCCCCTGTTTTCCCAGCAGGCAGCTAAGCAATCCCACACATCAGGGGTACTTCCTTCAGGGATCTCAGGCTGGAGTCGCTTATTACTGGGAACAGGAATGTTTTAGATACTGTCAGACTGAATCAAATAGAATTGGCCCAGCTGCCCCGCACGGTTGCGGATTACGCTAGGGATTGCTCATTTGCGGTCCGTGCCCTTGGTTTTTCCCTCCTGCCCTATGATTCTTGGAGAAAGAAGGTCATTTTATGGTTCCTTATTCAGGACAAGCACAAAGGATCCCCCACCACAAATCCGGTGACTATTTGTATTCAGGCTCATGGCGAATTTTCCCAACCGTCCTAATCCTATAAAAAGCTCCTTGAAAGAATAACACATATCAGTTGAGTTGGCATAGAAACATGGAATGGTTTCAAGTGAAGTGCTGTTAAATGCCACGATGTGTTATTGAATAGTCACTGGGACAGTTGTGCATGGATATCTGGATTCTTTCCCAAAGATTGTGTGATCACGCAGATATAATCGCCACAGTGCAAGCCTGATCCCATGAGTTCCCTAAAAAATGCTCCAAACACCATTCTCATTGTCTCCATTCTACAGGTTCTGTCAGCTTCCCCCTTTCTGGAGTGTCTCACACCCCCCCGCACTACTTATATATATCTACCATTTCTCCTCTTCAAGGCCAACCTTCATTTTTGATTTCTTTTTTTCTCAGAGCCTTCCTGTAGCATCCCCAATCTGGGTGAGCTCGACTTCGTGTAACAAGTTTGTTTGTACGGAGTCATGGCATTTTCCCATCTATTCACCTCCCATTGCTAGTTTTTATTCACGCCCCTCTTCTCCCCTCTTTCAACCACATGCCCTTTCTACCTTGGTAGATTGTCAACTGCTTCGGGGAGGAAAAAAAAAGCCATGTCCTGTACAATTCTGTGTCCCTAGCCCCTAGTGTAGAACCATAATACATCTGTCTCTAACACTGATCAAGTGTATTCGTTATCCCCATTATATAGATAGGAACCAGGGTTCGGCTTGGTAGGAAATTTGAATGAGCTTCAGTAGGATTTGAACTGGGCTTTTTACTTTAATATTCTTTATCTTTTTTGTTTTAATTGTTTTAGCTGTTAAATTGTATTTATCAGTTTGAGTTGGTGTTATATGCATGGGGTAAAAAAAAAAAAAAGTCCAAAGGTTCAGGGTCTCTTTCTGTTCTGTTGCACTGGGTGAGTAACTTAATACATGCTTGTTCTCAGAATGTCCTGCTATTTTCCTTTAAGAAGCCACCTTGCTGTTCTGACTTCGGACTTCTGCTGTTCTGTTAGTGGCTCCATCACAAAATCTTGGGATGGCTTTTTACCTTCCTCTTGCTCGCCCCAGCTAATTGGTGGCTCAAGACCAGCTGCTACTTCAAAGGGCCTTCAAATCTATGCCCGCCTTCTCCCTTGTCACTGCTCCCCCAGATCCGGCCCTCACTCCCCTACCCAGAGGCCTGCGGTCTGGCTGCCCTCCCTACCTCCCTTCACCCTGTTGCACTCCATTTCAGGGTACTCTAGAACCCTTCAGAAACCTGCAGGGAGTCCTTCTACCTTCCGATTGAGTTCTTAGCTCAGGGCTTCTTAACTGTTTTTGTTCAGCCGTCTAGTTAGTTTGGGTAATCTGGGGAAGCCACTGTCCCTTGCTAAATAATGGTTTTAAATGCTTAAAATGAAACATAAGTTTACAAAGGGAACCGTTGAAATAGCTATCAAGCTATTTTAAAAGCAAATTTTGATACGAAAGTCTGTGTAATTTCTTATTATAATTAATAAATAATTCTGTAATGAATACATTAGATAACAAGGTCCCCAGAAGGTGTGGTAACTATCACCACTTCATAGTAGTCATGGGTGCAAGCGATATCTTGAGATACCCACAGCTTCTGTGCTGTGATAGGAAAATGTCCATGATTTGTTTGGGGACGAGTCACGGGTCCTTCTACGATTACTGTCTTACCTACATTTTGTGACCAAAGGAAATGCCAAATTTCAGTCCGAGGTTAGTGAAAATAAATTGTTAATCCCTTTCCACTTGTGTTTTTGGGCCCCAGGTTCAGCACCCCCTTACTGAGTCTGAATCTCGAGACTCTGTGAGGTCTGCGATCTCATTCCCTGTTAACTTGTAAGCTTTCCCTGTTAACTCCTTCCGCTCTCCCTGTGTGGGCTCTGCATTGTGCACCATACAGATGGGAGAGAAAACTGGGAGCCATATTGTCTAACCTGAGGCCTGCATCTCTGTTCTTCTGTTTGCATCTGTGCAGGTAGAAGAAGGATGGTGGGAAGGCGTTCTCAATGGGAAGACCGGAATGTTTCCTTCCAACTTCATCAAGGAGCTGTCAGGGGAGTCGGATGACCTGGGCATCTCTCAGGATGAGCAGCTCTCCAAGTCAAGTAAGGAAGTCCCCCATGTGGGGGGCGGGGTGGGGGCACCGGCGGGTGCTGCTCCAGCCTCCCCACTTTTCTGTAGCCTGTGCAGAGGGACAGTGACGGAAGCTCACGAGCACGCTTCTGCTTGTGCTGCCTTCACCCCTGCGGTGTAGTAGGTTATCCTCGTAAAGGTGTGAACTGCACACCTTGATGTGTGCGCAGGCGCATGCTGTCCATCTCTGGATAGGTGACCGTCAGCCTTTGTGCCATTTTAATATTCTCCTATGGCTCATATTACTGTGCTTCCATACACTTCTCTCACTGCAAGTTGCTAATTATTTTTTAAATGAACCAAATGAGACTGTATTTCTCAGCATCCTTTGAGGAACTTGGAGAAAACTGGCACACGCACACACACAAAAACCGTTGGTGGTGAGAAGGGCTGTGTTCGGGAAGACTGCATGCCAGTTTCCTTACCAGTATGACAAGACAGCCCAGAGGCCAGCCCCACCTTGGGTGAGCATGCATGTCTTTCTGCGATGGTGAGAACGGACTCCAGGTCTTTCTTTCTCCAGGGCCTGAAGCTCTCCTCCCTCCAGCTTCTCTGCTGCCCTTTCCAGCTCACGGAGCAAAAGGTCAGGACCGGGAAGCTTTGTTCTCCCAGTCGCTAACCCAACCTCCCACATGGGCGTCTGTGTATCTCTTGTACCCCGTCTTGAGCCAAGGGCATGGCGTGAATGTCGTAAGAGGCTCGACTGTCGTGGTGCGGCACTACCTGGGGTTGCAGACCTCCCTTTCTAAACTCCGTCCTGTCAGAATAATACTGAAACATCTTTCTTTTCCATTGGGAAAAATCTGATTTTAGCAGTGTTCTCAAGTTAGTCGTGTCTCTTTTAATTAACCAGTAATCGGATGGACAGACTCCCAGTTTGGAGGTAACGCCACTCTGGAAAAGTGCTCAGGCAACCTTCTTCACTTGGTCTCTCAGCAGCTCGGGCTCATTACAGCCTCTCATACATAGAAGCAGCAGCTCTGGTCGGTTGGCTCATAGACTTCAGCTATACCCTTTCCCTCTACTGCCAATGCCAGGGACCCCACCCACCCCTGAACTCCATTCCATCCTAGGGTCTATGGTAGGAAATACGGGGGGTGATTTTGGAGCAAGTGAAGCATCTTGGAGCTCCTGTTGCCTTCTCTGGCTTGGGGTGAAGCAAGTCTCTGCTAACATGGCCCGGCTAGTGAGTAAAGCTGGGAGGGCAGTGAATGTCCTTGACCCCATGATAGTGGGAGTTGCTATAGGTCCTGAACTGCACATCAATTCTAACCTCCCTGGGGTCTCCTTTTATATATGGGAATAGTGTTGTACCTGGTAATTGGGCCCTATGATCACAATACTGTACCTCAGGGATGTTGTGGATTAAATGGGCTTTCTTGGAGGGAGGACCAAATCGGGTCATCATGCCAGTATTTCCGTGGGGAAGTGTATTATGAGTTCTAATAGCAATAATGTATATAAATCACCTCAGCCATATAAGGCTGTCCATAAACGGTCACTTTCATTGTTAATCATGATAAACTCTTGGCATATAACCAGTTTGTATGTTGAGGCTGACGCACACGTACCATGCTCACTGAAGCATTTTGTCTCTGCATGTGGAAATTACTTTGGGATTCCTTTACTGATGCAGAAAAGGAGATCTGGAGGGGTATTGGACGACCTCTCTGGGAGAACCTTGACTTCTTGGTATCCTGCCATGTTAGCTATGCTTTCACAGCTGGAGGGGCAGAGAAGCAATGCCTTTTGTATTTTTGGAACTATTGAAATAAACTGTCTCCTCTTGCTCTAACTTAATAATATGGACGTTTGACCCTGCCTGACCCCCTCAGCTCAAAGTGCATGGTGCTGGAATTTCTGGGGCAGGAGGTTAGGAGACTGAGTGGAATGGTCTCTCTGGGCACTTAGCCTCCTTCACATGATCAGAAGAGGCTGTTTCTCTTGGAGGGGTTGTTCTCCCCAACACTCATTCAGTTAAAAGCTCTCCATTTCAGAACTAGGAGAGCCCCAAAGTTTCAGCAGCCATGTTTAGTTACCACAGAATCTGTCCCTTATTGAGGGGTTTTGAGGTCCCTGAAGAGGCATGGTTTCCTAACAAGGATGGATGATTCTGAAAGAACTACATGGCCTTGGCAATCTTCCTGTTTATACAGTTAAGTACAAGAGGGCCCATCTATCTATCTCCCCTCCATCTGTCCACCCATATCCATCCATCCTTCCTTCCTTCCTTCCTTCCTTCCTTCCTTCCTTCTTTTCTTCTATTCCTCATTCATTCAACCTTTGCTGAGCCCCTGTTGTTACTGAGACACTGCACAAGACACTGAAGATACACAGAGTCCCTGCCATCAGTCAGCTCACATTGCAGAAAGGGAGTACACAAGCTGGTAGTTCACGAAGGTGGCCCAGGTGCTCCATGAGCGTCTGAGGAAAAAGGTGGAAAGGCCAGTCCTATTGGGATCTGGGGACAATGGTGGTCACAAAGGACTTTATACCAAAGCAGATGTCCCTGTGGCTTGCTGAATTGAAGTAATCCCCTGAAGGAGAAATATCATCTCTCAGCATTCTGACAGGCTTTTCGGTAGCTGTTTACACTCTGATGATACAATGGCTATCAGATGGTAAAATGTATAAAGTGTAGCCCAGACCACATACAGAAGTTACGTATATACCGGTAGGATTTGTCTAAGCGGAACCTTTGGTTTTAGAATGATTCTGCTTATTCCTGATTTGCAGAGAATGGCATCAGTAGTTTCAGTGTGCTTTACTTAAAATTTTTTTTTTTTATTTTAAAGGAATTATAGAGTCACAGGAAGTTGCAAAAAAAAAAAAAGAAAAAAAAACAAACAAACAACCCAGAACTGTACAGAGAGATCCCATGTACCCTTCATCCAGTTTTCCCCCGGGATAACATCTTGTAGTAGTAAATGCCTACTTACTTTTATCAAAAACTGAGAAAAACAAAGGTAGTTCATGCACAAAAGACATCTAGGTTTTTACTCTGGTATGAGCTAAACAGTACTTAATCAAGGTCTTTGTTAGACCAGCCCACTTAATATTCCTAACGTTTATGTCATTTTGGTAATTTTTAGAGAGTCTTGTGGCTTCATATAAAAATCCTCTTAATTTAAATGCTACCAGACATCACGGGTGAGGTGTTTTTGTTTTTTTTTTTTTCTAAGAGAGATAAAATCTGTTCTGGTACATATGAAGAAAATTTTGTGTACAGTGTATCCTTGTATTCTCTTTGTTGTACACACACACACACCCCTACACGTGCACGTAATTATTTGGTATTTGTCCTCTTCACATTTCTATTTCCAGAAAGTATTTGAGCGTAGTTATTAAGGTGAGTTTTGTCAACCGATGGATGAATGTAATACAAGAAACCTGGCATTATATTTCTAAGGAAGTGTGCCCAAACAGCTTGACACATGGCAGGTGTTCAATAAGCACTTGCTGAGTCCTTTCTTACTCTAAGGAGGCATTTTTATCTTTGAATGACAGGTGCAAATTGCTTGAACTTGCTTTTCTTTTACCCTGATGTATTTTTATATATGGTGGTTGGTTATGAAAATCTCTGAACTTTAGATCTTTGTTCAGGGTAATCTAAATCTGTCAAGAAAAGAATTACAGCAATTGTATTGGTTGATAACGTTGATTTAAACCTTTTACCTCAGATAAGAAAGTTCATAGCTATGTAGCAGCAGAAACGTTTTGCTCCATATTTAAATTTGAAAACGCTATTGTATTTTATAGAATTTATGGAACATTAAAGGTACTTTTTGCACAGAGGTTTTTATTATAGAGGATTTCTAACATATACACAAGTCGAGAGAATAGTGTAATGAACCCCTGTGTGCTCAGCAACCAGCTTCAACATTCATTAGCCTGTGGCCACTTCATTGCAATTATACCACGGCCCAGTCCTCCCCCATATTATTCTGAAGCAAACTCCACATATCGTATAATTTCAGTCATGAATATTTCAATATGTATCAATAAAAGGGGGGGTCTTAAAATCCTTATCACACCAAAAAAATAATGGCAATTCCTCAGTGTAATTAAATATACAGTCAGTGTTCACTTTCCCCTCATAGCTTTCTGTTTTGTTTAAAGTTTTATTTATTTAAGTGATTTCTACACCCAACATGGGGCTCGAACTCATGACCCCGAGATCAAGAGTCAGATGCTCTACTGACTGAGCCAATCAGACACCCCATAGTCTTCTATTTTTAATGCAATTTGTTAGTTTTTTTTTTTTAGGATTTTATTTATTTATTTGAGAGAGAGAATGAGATAGAGAGAGATAGCATGAGAGGGGGAAGGGTCAGAGGGAGAAGCAGACTCCCTGCCGAGCAGGGAGCCCGATGCGGGACTCGATCCCAGGACTCCAGGATCATGACCTGAGCCGAAGGCAGTCGCTTAACCAACTGAGCCACCCAGGCGTCCCTGCAATTTGTTAGTTTGAATGTGCATCCAGAGGAGGTGCATGCTTTGTAACTTGTATCTGATTATAATCAGATGTGTTTCAAGTCTTTCTAAATCTATGGATTCCTCCTCCATGTCTCCTTTTTCCCTTGTAATTTTATTTATTTATTTATTTATTTATTTATTTATTTATTTATTTGACAGAGAGAGAGAGAGCATAAGCAGGGGGAGTGGCAGGCAGTGGGAGAGGGAGAAGCAGGCTTCCTGCTAAGCAGAGAGCCCAACGTGGGGCTCAGTCCCAGGACCCTGGGATCATGACCTGAGCCGAAGGCAGATGCTTAACCGACTGAGCCACCCAGAAGCCCCTCCCTTGTAATTTTTTACTGAACAAACTGAGGTCCTTTGTCCATTAATTTCCCACCATCTGTCTATGCTGATTTCATCTCTGTTATGCTATTGACTCTGTGTTCCTGTAAATTGATAATCACATCTAGGGGCTTGATTAAATTGAGGTTTGAAATATATATATATATTCCCTAAAATGTCATAGATGGTGGTGTATCATCTATATGAAGGCTCATAATGTCCAGCTGTCTTTGTTTTTGAATGTGAGCAGCCACCGACGATTCTCACCCAGATCTGTTGGGGCTTGCAAAATGACACCAACAAGGAATTTTTTTTAAGATTTTATTTATTTATTTGACAGAGAGAAACAAAGCGAGAGAAGGAACACAAGCAGGGGGAGTGGGAGAGGGAGAAGCAGGCTTCCCGCGGAGCAAGGAGCCCGACGCGGGGCTCGATCCCAGGACCCCGGGATCATGACCTGAGCCGAAGGCAGACGTTTAACAACTGAGCCACCCAGGCGCCCACCAACAAGGAATTTTTAAAAGAATGAAATGGGCTCCCATGTAGCAGACCAATGGTGAAAAAAATTTGAGTAAATTAGGTTTTTCAAAAAGAAAACATCCAAGTGATTGTAATAATAGTGTGGGCAGAATCTTAGGAATAGAAAGGAATTTAGAGATCGTCCAGCCTGGTGTCAGATAAGAACCCTAAAGTCCAGGGAAACTAAGTCCTGGGTGTGGCATGGCTTATAAGTGACGAGGCCACAATTATATTCAGGCTTTTCACACACACTTTGGTATTGCCTTTATTCTGGCCTGCAGTTTACCCTTTCACAGAGCATCTGACAAATTTCAAATTTGACTAGAGTTTAGATTATTTCTTCCTATTGCAGATCATGATTAATTAATTACCTTTTCATTTTCCATTTTGCACGTGCTGGTATTGACTAAATGTGAAATAGAACTAATTATAGGGGTGCCTGGGTGGCTCAGTCGGCTAAGCTGCTGACTCTTTGTTTTGGCTCAGGTCATGATCTTGGGGTCCTGGGATTGAGCTCCATGTTGAGCCCTGTGTTGGGCTCCGTGCTCAGCGGGGAGTCTACTTGAGATTCTCTCCCTCTCCCTCCCCCCGCACTCATGCATGCTCTTTCTCTCTCTCCCTCTCTCTCTCTAAAAAAAGAACTAATTATAAATTATACTGATATTATATTAAATTATAATCAGAGAATATCCTGAATCCATAAGATTTATTTGGACGCTGAGGCAAATCCAGATATTACTGTTGTTCAATTTCATTTTCAGACAAATTTTGCTTCACATTTGAGACATAAATGTGTCTTTTATTTCTAACATATTTTTTAATATTATTGAATTTCTCAGATTCTAAAGTAATTGTTGTAAAACCAAAAAGTATTCCTGTTAGTTTTTTTCTTTAAAAAAACATCATTTAGCTACAGAAACATTTTCTTCAATTATTTTCCATAATTTTCAGAGGGACAAGGTTTGCATTTTCTTTCTGTAACCATTAATAACTAGGAGATTTCAGTTTGAATTGACTTTGTTGTTTTCCTAATTCTTTATTTTGGGATTTTAGATTCTGAATCTTTAGTGATTTGTCAAGCTAAGACAAAGATGAAGATGGCCTTTTAAAACTTGGGGCAAACCACTTTCATGATATAGAAATATTGTATTTCATTAGTTGTAAGATAAAGATTGTTCTTTTTTATTTTGTACATTTTGTTCTTTTTAGTATTAGTTGTTATTTGTTTTGTATATGACATTCTATTAGCATTGAAGAGCAATTAGCAAATTGATGAAACAGTTTTAAGCAAAATTAGATGCTAGGATAAGCATATGATTTTCTGTTGAAATTCTAAAATTCTTCCCTTTTTTTTTAAAGATTTATTTATTTATTTATTTGACAGAGAGAGACACAGTGAGAGAGGGAACACAAGCAGGGGGAGTGGGAGAGAGGGAAGCCGGCTTCCCGCAGAGCAGGGAGCCTGATGTGGGGCTCGATCCCAGGACCCTGGGACCATGACCCGAGCCGAAGGCAGACGCTTAATGACTGAGCCACCCAGGTGCCCCTAAAATTCTTCCCTTTTAGAATGTTTGCTGCCTTCAGGTATTAATACTTAATAGTGATAGTAGAGTATTTCTGCCAATGGAATAAACACTCATATTCATGAACTTTCCAATTGCCCGTCTCTTTTGCGCTTTAGATAGAACATGTGTGTCCTCGTTCACCCGCAGCCCAGGCTCCATTTCCCATCGCCTTGCTGCCAGTGAACAGGTCTTTGCACACATGCTTGGCCATTCAGAGACATCAGAGCTGTGGTCTCCCTCAGTGATCCTCAGACTTGGTCCTGGGGAAGAACACAGGGAAGTTCTGTTGTACTTGGAGGGACTTTATCAAAATACTGATTTCTTTTTCTTCCGCTTTCTTTTTCTGACACTGAGAGGACTCCCGCTGTTTAGTTTGGGAGGACCTCGCTTGCAAAACATCTGCGTCCTTAGGAATAATGTCACCTTGATGACCAAAGTGAAGCAGAATAAAAATTACCCAAATAAAACAAGCCGCTGTTATTTGCTCTCTCTTTTTTTTTTTTTTTTTTTTTTTGGTCATCAAAGTCCTCAAGAGCTGCAAATCTAACACGAACCTTTGAGACACTCTCTTGTTTCTTTGGATGATTCTTACGTAGCCAGTGGTTTTGAACATCTAAGTTTTTGCTTTAATTGGATGGAGCACACTTGTCAAAAAGGGCAGACTTCAGAAGGAGGGTGTCCCACCATGCCTGTAGGACATGGAAATGGGAAATACCCGATGGCATTTCAGTTGTCCATCTGATTATTCACAGTTCTCTTCATGTCTCAGGAGTGACGTGGCCCAGAAGCTGACTTGATGTTTCCTGTTGGAGTTTTCCATTTTCCTAAAGAATGTTCTAAGAAGTGAGACAAGTTGCTCCCTCCCTCTCAGTTCCTCTCTCTGTAAATGTAGCCTGCCTTTCTCTCCCTCAGACTTATTATGAGTGAGCTGTATGACTGGCCTCTAGTTTGATATTTAGCTTGTAAGCCATAAGAGAACCTGTTTGTTGGGTAATGTAGAGTAATGCATTTATTAATTGAGTTTGCCTTTAGCAAACCATTTTACCTGCCCATGGTATTCTCTGTGAGGGGTGTGTGTGTATGTGTGTGTGTGTGTGTGTACTCAAACTAGGACAGTGTGTGTATATTTTCTGTACTTATGATTCCAGAGAAATTTGGCCTTTAGCTATGTGTCCAGTCCTATGCTCTTGATAACCTCTACTTGTAACAACAAAAAAGAGATAATTTGAATTTGACAGTGGGTGAGTCCTATGTCCTCATGCTTAAGTACAGTCTCGTGACTGATATGGCAAAAGCTCAATTAAGGTGTTTCAAGAAATAGGGTTTTCTGCTGTCCGCAGTGCTAAGCAGAAAACCCCTTACATCTACACGGATGCCACTATTGGTTTCAATCCTTATTGGTGAGCTCCCCCGCCCCCAGCATATTAGTGCCTTTTCTTGCTGAAAGGTACGAAGGGTAAAATCTTTAAAGAGAATTCTGTGCCTTGTTGAGAATCTTGGGGTCATAGATATCATTTTGTATTATACAGGGCCCTAGGGGTAGAAGATAAAAGATAATGGGCCTAAATCTATATTACGCATGGGTCATACTCTCCAAAGAGGAGTTTGCCCTGTATAATTGAGTTCATTAAGGAATCCAATTAATTGGATTTCTTCTGGTTAATTGAGGTTTTCCTTTTCTTGAGTTAAAATGCAGAAATGGCTTCCAGGTTTAAATTGGGCCTAATCTACATGCCAGTCATTTGCAGAAGCAAGCCCCTCTTCTGGGTGCTCATTGCCATCATGGTTGCGTGGGGACTTTGGGCTCATTCCTTAACATTCTTAAATTCTGCCTAATGGTCTCTAATTAATTTGCCAATAAAACTCTTACAGCGGATTCATTGAAGGCAAGTTCAGTTAAAGACTCTCCCTCTTCCTTCTTTTGCCATCATTTGCTCCCCCTTCCCCCCTCTTGTTTTTCTCTCCCCTTCTCTTCTCTCATTCACTGTCAGGAAAGACTACCTTTGAAGGGACAATTCTGTACCGAGCTGCACCGGGAAAGACGGAGGGCCACAGACGCTATTACAGTGAGTGACCTTAACAGCAGGAGGCAATTGTAAAGTTAACATCCGGGTACTTGTGGTTTTTGACACGGCCGCACTTTCCTGAGCTGCTCATGCTTCTGCCAAGTGTCTGTGTGAATTTCTGATGCAAGGACATGGACTTATTTGCCCGAATAAGTGCTGTCTCCTTGGTGTGTGCTAAAGGAGCATTCTCATCAGCAGCCCTGGCGCTTTCTCGTTTGCTTTGTGCCTCTGCCCTGTGTGTGACATGCGTGCATGAGCCATGCGTGCAGAGAAGGGACCGGTAGCATTTGTCATGGCATACGTATTTGTGCCAGTATCTCTGGGCCTCTGGGGTGGTGTAAGATGGCTTCCCATGGAGATGTCAACCTCTCGCGGTTACTGCTTTTCCTGAGTGGCTCATTAGAAACCAATAAAGCATTTTTTCATTGCGTGTTCAAAGAAATAAGAATGCGGCATGAAAGCCTATGCCAGAAATGGTGTTCTGCTCTGCTCATTCTGCCAGTCACCGCACGACAGACTTCTTTTGGCAGGACCAACATATAGCCTTTTGTGTTATGAGATAAAGCTGCCAAAAGTTGAGGGGGAAGGACATGAATGAGATTAATGAATGAATTTCATGAAGCCCTTAGAACGGTTCCTGCCGCTGAATGGCACTATACACGTGAGTGTTAAATTTAAAATCAACAAAAATGGCTCACAGATCTGAATTGATCCATGCTGGAATATTTCGGTCAGTTACACAAAAGTGTAATTTATGATGTCATTTGGCCCGCCGTATAACAGAGAAAACTTGAGGCTTTTTTCTTTTTTTACCTTGAAGGCAAAGCCTCCACCCTGGTGTGCAGGTACACATATGCATCCATCCTACGTACGCAGAAGTGGTGAAAGAGAAGGTGCAGATGTGAACGCCAGAACCCGGCTTCTCACACCATCTGGGGTGCAGTTCGTTCTTATTTCCGTCCCCCCACAGACGGAGAGCTGGTCTTGCTGTACATGACTTTACTACGCATGCCGTGTGCCGCCTGCACCTCACCACGGGTGGTTGACAGACCGGGACTGGTCTACTCCCTGGTCACCTAGACGAGTCCCCTGGCCACACGTCTGAAGTCAGCGGTGCCCACCGCTCTGAGCGCTTCCAAACAAGCACACTTCCTGCGCTCAGCGCGCGGTGTACCGGTCACAACCCCTTCATGACCTGGCCCCAGCCCGCAGATGACACCCTGAGCCGTACTGCCCGTGGGGGTCACTGACACGGGGACACTTTATAGGAAAGCAAGTATGATGGGCACCAGTAGGTAAAAGCTGCAGCACCCAACCGACATGAAATGTCACCTTTCTTTCCCTCCAAAGGGAAGGAACTAGATTCTGAGTTATTTCACCAACCCAGATATTCAGCTGTATGATTTGCATACTGAAAAGCGATAGAAGCAGGCTGCCAGAATGTCTGGAAGAAAAATCTGCTGTGGGTTTCCTTCCCAGTCCATGCTTATGTGGCTGAAAGACTGCCCCCTCTCCCCGTGTAATGTGAAGAGCATTTCTCACAGTGATTAATAGAAAGTCATTAAGATGAGCCCGGAAGGCATCAAATCCCTGAAACCAGAAGCTCAGTGAAATCAGAATGGCAGTGGTTGAAAACATCATGGTTCTAATTAATGAGGAATGATAGAAGACTCCTTCAGATTCCTCTCTTTGAAGAACTAAAACAGCCTTGCCCTAATCCACTTGCCTGCTGCCTTATGCGGCTGCTGGTGGTGGTGGTGGGGAGGGCAGGACGGTGAGGGTTTCTTTCCACTAACTCTTTCTTTATTCCACCCTCAAATGGGTCTTTCCAACCCAGAAAAGAATATACAAGCCATTTATCACATAGAAAGGATCCATACGGCAAAATGAGAACATGTTAAAGGGGAAATGACACAATATTTAGACTCCAAAATTATATCTCCAGCAGGGATATCTCCAAAAACAATGAACAAATAAACACACGAATGGATAGCTAATCCAGGGGGGTTCTCCATGTTTGCACACTCAAATCCAGTCCCATAAATTGCAGCCGACCCCACGGCTGCAGGCTGCTCCTCATGGCTCTGTCCTCCATTCTTGCTCACAAATGCTGTTCTTTACTTAATTAAAATGTACAACAGGGATCTTCCTCCTCCCCCCTTCCTTTGTGGCCTATAAATGCCATTTTATTGAAAACAGCAGCAGCAACAAACACAGCCATTGTTTTAATTTTAAGGATTTGATTTTGAAACTTGTTGGCAATTTATAATGACCTTTTGATATTTTATCTGTTTTCATTTAACAGTTCCTTCCTGCCCTGAGACTTCTTTATTTGAATGACTTCGACATTTTATAACATTTTATGTGAGCAATTATTTGGTGTATTGTTCATATGTACTAGGAGCCCACCTTCCCTATAGAGGGATAGCGCACGATTGCCTAATACAGAACCAACTTTGATGATGTACTTTCATCGAGGGCATTGTTGTCATCAGGGGATATACAGTAAATGTTCAGGAGCTATTCTACACACCTAGAGGCTTTAGAGGCAGATTGAATGGCAAACTAGTATTCCATAAAATATCCTTTGAATCCTGCCCTTTGATGGCATGACTGATGCACTGACTTTCAAAGTAAGAGTATACACTCAGAAATTAACTAGAAACAAATAGGCTCTTCCTTTTAGGAACATGATTGTGGGCAGAGCTTGGGGAATAAAGAATCTGGGAGGTAAGTGTTCACGCTGTCTTGCTGATAACTATCTGATGACTTCCAACACATGCCACAGGAAGTCGAAGGAAGGGTGTCATGTCCCCAGTGTTCTTCTTTGGAAAGGGATTCAGCTTTGGGGAAATGATGGCATTGAAGGTGGGGAAGAAGAGCGGTAGGCTCAGAGGAGTCCGGCCTCCGGGAGGGCAGCTTCCTTTCCCTCTTTAACAAACACAATCATCTTGCCAGGGAAAGCGTCTCAATGTCAAGTTTGGTTTAATGCTTTCCTAGAGAAACATGTCTGCGTGCATTTATTCCTTGTGAAGCCATCCAAAGAGATTTAATTCTTTGGCAGTCATAATTTTATGTGGTTTCTTTAATTGCTAATTTGTTTAAATGGCTTTTAGCTTTACAGTTTCCCTTTAGGAAATGTTACTTTCATTGCTAATTGCTAATTGCCATGAGTCATAGAGATTGGAGGTACAGTATGTGATACTGGCAGGGTGGGGAGGTGAGGACAGGGTGGGAAGGGTTGTTATCATGCAGACTGTGGCAAAGCAAGTTTGTGTCAGAATCAGGCTCCGGCTGAAGAGTGGTGAAATGTCACACTTACAGAGATCTGCTTTGAAATTAGATTTTTTTTTTGAAGAATTTTGACTCACTTCTTAAAATTAAAGGCTGTGGGTGGGGAGATCGAACAAAACTCAGAGCCACCCAAATGCAACATATTCAACACACTAAATGGAAAGCCCCAGTGCAGGTTGTCCTATGCCCGGTAACACTTTTAGAGGTGGTTCCTGGCTGGCTGTGAGGCACTTCACAGCTATGGCTGATTTCTGAGCTCTTTCTCTCCCCGTCCCCACTCTTGACAGGTTTAAGGGAAACCACAGGCTCCGAGAGTGATGGGGGTGACTCGAGCAGTACCAAATCCGAAGGTGCCAACGGGACAGTCGCAACTGCAGCAATCCAGCCGAAGAAAGTTAAGGGAGTGGGCTTTGGAGATATATTCAAAGACAAACCAATAAAACTAAGACCAAGGTCGATTGAAGTAGAGAATGACTTTCTACCGGTGGAGAAGGTATGTCCAACAGTTTCTGTTTTATTTCAACACAGCGTGGAGTACCCAAAAGTCCATTGTAGGGCATCTGAGACTTCTTATGCCTCTTCTGGGGTGTCGGCATCCTCACATGCTAGCTGTTTGCTCTCTCCCCTTTGAGGCTCTCCCTTTGTGTTTCTGGAAAGGCTCATGCTCTAGTTTGCGTCTTCTCTTCTTACTGATGTCTCTGTGGAATGCGTCTCAGTATGACTTTTCAAATGGACCTGCACTTCTCCATTCCCCTCCACCACCACCCCCCAAAAAGCCCCTCATGCCTGGACCCAGCTAAACACATGACCATGACACTCGCGAGCACAGACTGATCTATCACTTCTCCTTGTCCATTTCTCTAGTGCTTAGTGCCTGGGTGTGTTGACTGGTTCTGCAGTAGACCAAAGGGGTTGTGCGTTTTTTGCTCTAGGAGTTAGGTGGGGATGATTTCAGACGGCCGAAAGGAAGTCTCCCACATGTGTGTATGATGGAGATGGGCTGTGCTGTGACTCCCTGCATTGTTACCATCAGGAAGCTGGCTGTTTTCTTCCACCTCTCTGGTTCTGGGTTGCGGAGAGGCAGACAGCGTGTTGCTGCTGAGTACGCGGTTGCCACGGCAACACACCCAGAGCCACCGAGCTTGTGGCTGTCGGTGACGTCTGCTGTGGTACACTTCTGAGCACCAGAGCTTTGCTTAGGATTTGATAAATACTGTGGAATTTTCCAGATTGTAATAAGCTACACTTGTGCTGTGCTTAAGGAATGTTTGTTAATTCGATTTAGTGCTGAAACTTTTGCTTTGATGTTTGTGCTAGTAGGCTCGGGGGATGGGGCATTGGCAGCATCTCTAACTCAGGTTTATCGGTGCCTTTTAAATGTTTTTCATTTTTCAGGTAAAGATGAATTTTTAAAAGTTGCGTCATCTTCCACAGCTGTAGAACTTCCAGCCACCTCTTTCCCCCAGCCCCCAGCAACCTTGCCTGGTGTCATCATGCATTAGAATCTGGAAAGGAAACTTTGGGACACTTAATACTCTTAGAGATGAAAAAGGCAGAAAGGGCAGAGACTTAGACATGAAAGACTGTTCCATTTACATTCTTCTTTTGCTGCAGCTTATCTGAGCCAGCTTTGTTTCTTCCAGTAAGCATTATATGATATTTCTCAAGATCTGAAAGCTATCTAGTTGGTATCCCAGCTTGCGAACTCATTTCTCCTTCACACGATCACTTTCAGATTCCTGTAAATATTTACGAAAGAGCAAGTCCCCATCTTGGGAAGAAACAATGGATGTCGTTTTTCTTCATTTTACTCAGCTGGTTGAAATGAACACGACCATTGACTCAGTCAGCAAACAGTTAACTCTTTTTGTTTGCTTTGTGATTCTTGGTCTTATTCTTCTCTGCCTAGAAGGACAGTGTGTGTGTGTGTATGACTTCTATTATTGCTATGAAGATTCGTTTCAAGCAGCAGCAGCAGCGTCACGTCTAATACTCCTGAGCTGGTATCTCAGCACACTTCTCTGAACCCCGGGGCCACATGCCCCACTGCCAACTTGCGCATCTCCACTGGAAGATCTTAAATTCTTACTAGCTCGCCCAACCCTGAACTCATCGTCATCCCCCTCGAACCACTCTGCCCATAGCCTTCCACATCTCAGGGAAGGCAGTGCCACTCCCCCTCCTACACATCAGGACTAAAGCCTTGGGGTTGTCCCTGACTTCTTCTCTCACAATCCATGTCCGACCCATCAGGTGGCTCCATCAGTTCTGCCTCCGTGAACGCCTGGCACCCACCACCGCTCATCCCCTTCATGGCTCCCCTGCTCTCTCGCCATCACTCAGTGGCCTCCTAATAGGGCTTTCTGCTTCTCCCCTTCCCCCTACAGTCTCGTCTCAGCAGTGAAGCCGGGGTGATCCTTTGAAAGCCCAAGTCGGATCACGCCACTCCTCTGCTTGTGTCCCTGCAGAGGCTCCCCCGAGAACCAGAGTGAAAGGCCTGCCCCGGGCCCTCAGGCTGAAGTGATTCGATTCCATTACCACGCGGACTTCCTCCCTCTCCTTCTCCCCTTGCTTACTCTGTCCTGGCCCCTTACTTTTCCCTAAACACGCCAAGCACCCTCCCACTTGGAGCCCTTTATCACAGTGCTTTCCTCTGGCTGGACACCCTGCTTCCACCTGCCCACTTGGCTGCCTCCCTCTCCCCCCTCCCCCATACTTTGCTCAGACTTCACCTTTTGAGCAAGCCCCGCCCTGGCGCACTCATTCTAAAACATGCTCCCTTGGCCTAGCCTGCTCACTTGTGCTGCATTTTTTGTTTTCCATAGCCTGCAACCTTTTCTAATGTAATATTTATTTTTTTATCGTGTTTAGTATTTATTTTATTCACTGATATATGCCATGTGCTTGGAACACTGTGCGGCACATAATAGGTTAGGTGCTCAGTAAGTATTAGATGTATGAATAATATTAAACTATATTAACATAGCACTCTAGAGATTACAGACCTCTATGAAATGAGGGGACTGGGTGGGATAATATAACAGATATATAGTTGAAAATATAGTGGCTGTATGGTTCGTTGCGTTTTTGTGAAGCAGAGATTTATTGTATTGGTCTTAGTGACATGACACGTTAACATCATCAGAGTAATATGTATGTGTGTGCGCGTGTGTGTGCATCTTCATTCATGATTTGTTTGCAGAAGGAAACCATGTGTTGGCAGCAGTCTTAACCCGTTCCTCATTGTGAAGCCTCTGGGGAAAATGTAAACTTCCCTGCTTGCTTTACTGGCTGTGGACAATTTTTTTTACAGCATCTAAGAGGACTCAGAACTATCTCCACTCCCTGTTGTTGGCGCTATGGATAGTTGCATAGATTTATGGATCCATTATATTATTGCACAACCAGGCATGAGAGCTGAGGAGTGCGATAATGTTTTACTAGTGCACAACCTGGTTCTCGTCACTTTTGAGATGGTTTTGTGTCCAGGATTTATGTTTGTGGAAGGAAGTGTCCTTTGAGAATTGAGCACACTGTTTGGATTTTGCGGAAGCACAAATTGGATCTCATGTGACAGCATTTGTTAGGTGAGACCCAAGCAGGTCTTCCACATAGGCTGGGGCAGTTGGCCTTCTAAGATGGCTGGTTTGATAACTTGGATGAAAAAAAAAAAAAAAGGAATCTGGTAATTTTTAACAACTGCAAGCATATTCTGTTTTCCATTCAAGTTGGGAAGTTTTGAGATCCACTTTTGTGGATCAGTCACTAGAAAATTCTGTGCTTGTTTTCCATATGCTCTAATCCATATCAGCCTAACCAGAGTGACTAAGTGCTGATAATTATACTAGGAGAGATACTACAGAACACTACCCGCCCCCAACACTAGGGAAATAGTGAGTAGTCTTGCTTCTCAATATATTGAGCTATAGGGAAGGACCCTGTTTATGAGTCCTTTTATCACTGTGAATGATTTGTTTAATGCACCATTTAACTGAAATATTTACAGATGAAATTATTTCATGTCGGGATTTTGCTTCCAGTAATTTGGAAGATGGAAGAGTGGGTAGGGCACAAAGGAAACAAGATTGGTCATGAGTTGATAATTGTTGAAACTGGATGGTGCATAACATATGGGATCAGCACCCTGTACTCTATTTTTATATATATTGTAAACTTCCCTTGATAAAAGGTTAAAGAAGAAAAAGAAGAACCTTGGGAAAAAATATAACATTTAAACTAAGCCCAGAAATAAGTATGTGTTATATTAAAATAATGGAAAATACAGTATGTCTAAAGATGAACCAAGTTAAATATCATAAGATTAGAAGGGCATGGTACCATTGTCCTAGCTCACTGACCCTGACAAAATCACTAACCTCAATGAGGCCATATGTAAAATGGGAATACTCTGTATACCTGACCTATCCCATAAGACTTAAAAAAATGTTATATAACAGAAAATACTTTGAAATTATAAATGTAACTCATTTCAACTAATATTTATTGAGTACTCACTATATGTTCAGCCCTGGGGACACAGTGGTGAATGAGACCGGGTCACTGCCCTCGGGGAGCTGCAGAAAAGTAAACAAGCAATAATAATACAGTGTGGGGAATGCCACAAGTTGAGATCAGGTTGAGAACACAGTGCTGAGCTGTAGGAGCCCTTGGGCATGGTAGGAAGTGATAAGTTGTGAGGGAAGCGGGAGAATGAGTGTTCATGTACGAGTGTGTGTACCTCCTTCCTACAGGAAGTAATGTCTAGACTTCCTGTAGGAAGTAATGTTTTTAGGCCTACCGGAAGTGATGTTTAGGCTGAGAACCATGGTGTCCAGTAGACATTCATTAAGCCAGGGAGCACAAAGTTATCAAGGTGAGAAGAGCAGCATGTATTAATGCCTTGAAGGGAAATTGAAATAGCACAGAGCATGTGTCAAGGCTTCAGCAGGAAGTGGAAAGATGAGAATAGAGAAGGAGCAGGGCCTAGATCAGGAAGGGCCTGGTGACTTGTTAAAGAGTTTGGACTTGATCTTAAAGGCAGTGAGGAGCTATCAGTGGGGAGCTGTTTTCAACAAGAGCGTGATATGATCAGGTAGGTGGTTTAGAGAAAGTATTCCAATTTACAGTGGGAGGAGTGGATTACAGAAGACAGGGTGACTAAAATTGAGGAGAGAGGTTAACAGAAACTTATGTTGGCTCTCCCACTGCCCCTGCAATCTAGTTTCTAAACCAGTTAATGAATAAGATGAGTCAGTAGATGGGGAATCAAAATAATATTTTTGTTCCTTTTTTCAGTATGGATATCCATTTCACCCAGCACTGCTTATTGAAAAGATCATCCTTTCTGCACTGCACAGCCATTATCACCTTTGTCATAATTTAAGTGGCTATGTATGTGTTAGTCCGTTTCTGGACTCTCTGTTCTATTGGTCTATATTTGTCCTTGAACTTATTCTATACTACCTCAATTACTATAGCTTTATAGTCAGTCTTGATATCTGGCAATTTAAATCTGCAATCTTTGTTCCTCTTCTTCAAGATTTCCTGGGCTATTCTTGACCCCTTGTATTTTCATATAAATTTTAGAATCAGCTTGTCACCCCCCCACCAAAACAAACAAACAAACAAACAAACAAACCTTTGGGATTTTGATTGGGATTGCATTGACTCTATAGATACGTTTGGGAAGAATTGATCACTTTCCAATCCATGAACATGGTATATTTCTCTATTTATGTAGCTCTTATTTCATTGTGTGAAAATTCCTCAAAGCTGTACACTTAAGATTTGTGCTCCTTTCTCTACCTATGTTATATAGCATTGCTGTTATTGATGAAGGCAAAGTTGAAGGATATAGATGAGTGTGAGAGCCAAATTGGCCTGCCAGCTGATCCCCAGAATTAGACAGACCCACCCACCCAGTCTCAGCAACATTATACTAAAGCAGACCCATGTGAGATAGAAGGGCCTGCCCCTTGGGGAAGAGCAGAGGCTAACTTCGAAGAGGAGGAAAGAGAAGAGTTGAGCTGAACATGCCTAGTTTATTTTTTTGAAATTCACCTATCGGAGAAGTCATTTCATTCTCCTAGGGGAAAGTGAGCAAGGGGGTAGAGAGTTCCAGGAGTGTCCATTTGCATCCAGAAAGTGTCCATTTGGGTTCCCTTGTACATGGCAAGAAACATCAAGAGACGAGAAATAGTTTTTCTCTCTGACAGTTTTGAGGTGTTGTGATAGATGGTTTGGGAAAATATTTTGAAGGTAGAATGAAGAAATTTGATAGTATGTGGAGGATAAAGGAGAGGGAGGACTTGAAGATGATGCCTTGGGCACCCGGCTTAAGCAGCTAGGTGGTAGTATCATTCCCTGGTTAGAGACCACAGGAGAAGAAAGATATTTGGGAAGGAGAGAGGTCATGGGTTGTCTCAGACTAGCTGGATTTCTTAGGTACTTGTGGGCCCATCAAGTGGAGGCATCCAGCGGGCTGTTGGATAAAAAAGTCTGGTGATTGAGAGAGAACTGTAGATGTAGGTTTGAGAGTCATCAGCCTAGAGTTTCGGTTGGAAGACTATAAGCAAGAAGGCAACCCAGACAGGACCTTATTCTCATGAATACGGCTGGTACCTTCTATCCTCCACCTGTGGACCCAAGAGGGAATTTCCTCATCAGGCTGCTTCCCTGTGATCCCAGCCTGGCCCCAGTCTTTTTGTAAACTCCTTCCCTTTTCATGAGTCACTCAGATGATCACTCTGGTGAAACACTTAGGGAAGGGAATGTCAAGTATTACACATGGGTGGGTAAATTACAGATACTCAGGGGAGTCCCAGGACCTAACCTGACATGCCTTTATGTAGAATAATCTTGGCTTTTTGATGCCAGCTCATTCCATGCCCAGGCTCTTTACATTGGTTGTTTACAGGATTCCCTACAAAGAAATTCTCCAAGAAGCTCCTTTCCCATGGTCTTTCTGCCTTAGCTGATTGCCATTTGTGACTTCTGATGTCTCTTTCTTGCAATGATCCTGTGTTCTTTCTTCGTTTGCTACCACATCCCACAACCTGACATTGTGTTTGTGACAGTCTCTTCAGCTCTAATCATCTTGGATCTCATTTGTCACCCAAATTAATGCCTTTGTAATATCAACATTGTAGCTTTCACTTGTAACAGAGAGTGATAATTAAAATTGTATATAGATGAGCTACTAATCATTTTTTTAATCAGCCGAATTGCAGTAAGAGAAATTTTACGATTTTCATACATAGGCAGTCTTTTTATCCATTTAGTAAAAATTCATCAAGCTGTATACTTAAGTACAATTAAAACATGTAAACATCTAAAATGATGATCTTCATTCCTTAAAAATGAGAGATTTATGTCTCTAATCTTTGAAGACTAGAAATAAGCTCTGGGGATCTTCAGGAGCTAACGGTATCTTCTTTGACTAATGAAACACAACTCGGTCAAAACCTTGTTGTGATTACCTGAGACCTATAATATTAGATGGCCCTCATTTTGGTTGAAAGATAAGATTATGTGACATCTCTTGAGCAGTTGGAAAATCCGTGGTTTTTAATGAGTAGATGGTATTAAGATGCCCACTGGTTGCCTGGGTAAATGGTCTGGGATTTTCAGACTTCATTTTCTGTGTTATCTTTCCCCAAAGTGTCTCTGTTAAGTTTTCTTAACTAGGAGAAGTAAGGACAGGGGTGTTGGTAGGAAAAGGGAACCAGACACGGGATTACAAGATTACTCTTTGACATGTTAGATATTGTTTACTGTTCTATATATGCTTGACATATACTTTCAAAAACACTCAGTATAGTAGTATTTTCTAAGAAATGTTTAATTGCAGCCAGAATATCACCAAGGATTGCATTCCCGTAAGGCCTTAAATTTATGTTTTTAGGAGTGTAGTGGTTATTAAGCATGCAGGCCAGGTTGCCTGGGTTCACATCCCACCTCTGACTCTTCCTGGGACAGACTACCTAAGCACTCAGTGCTTTAGATTCCTCATCTGTAAAATTAGAATACCAATAGGACATGCTCCATATGGTTGTCACGAGGAGTGAGTAACACAAAAAATGGGTAGAAAAGTGCCTGGCATATAATCATCACTTGATTAATGTTCATAGTTATTATTGCTGCCCTTCTGGTTATTAGAACAGAAGGAATGCCTGTAAATAGCAGAGTAGTTTCCAGGATCATTTCTTTAACTTTTTCTTTTTTAAAAAAAAATTTTTTTTTAGATTTTTTAAAAAGATTTTATTTATTTATTTGAGAGAGAGAGAGCATGAGAGGGGAGTGGGTCAGAGGGAGAAGCAGACTCCCCGCTGAGCAGGGAGCCTGATGGAGGACTCGATCCCAGGGCTCCAGGATCATGACCTGAGCCGAAGGCAGTTGCTCAACCAACTGAGCCACCAGGCATCCCATCTTTAACTTTTTCTTAAGGAAAATTTCAAACTCAGAGAAGTAGAATTGAATTGTGCTATGTCTGGATAGCTGTTTGTTTGACATCACCAAGTCTTAAATATTAGCCATTAGAAAGTAAGTGTCATGATTTTGGACCTTGCCATCATATTCCTATTTATAACTCCTTGAAAACCTTTGTTAAACTGTAGTGGGCCCTCAATAAATATTTGTGGACTGGATACATGAATATAATGTTTTGTCCTAATCCAGTTGAAATTATGAAGGAAGACTCATTATGTTTGGGGTCTGCTTGTGGTCTGGCTACAGATTCACTTTCTCATTTGTTTATTAATTGGCTCATTCATTCACTTACTGAAGCTTTATTGAATGTCTTTTATGGATCTGCAGCGGCAGCTCTGGAAATTTCTAGATAAATGAGCTCAGGAGTGGCAATCCATTTGTAAAGGAGTCAGCTAGGTGGCATGTCTGGATTCTGTATTAGCATGATACATGCATATTTTTTACCTGGCAGGATATTTGTTTGGGATGAGGTGGATCTGGTGTAGTTAACTGGAATGGAGTTAACACCTCCTCCCCTGCATCGCGCCTTGAATGAGCTGTCACATCCAGGCCTCTCATTTAGTGCTTTGCATTATGTATGCGTGGGAGAAAAGTGGGTGGGTATAAAAGTCATTATGATGCAGGGGAAAAGGACTAGCAGAGGTATGTCCAAAGCATGAAAGAGAATAGGGGAAGGAGCTATTACCTCTCCTGGAGGTCCAGAAGGAAGGGATGGGGTATCAAGCAAAGTGAGATTTGAGCAAAGTATTAAAAGATAAATGGGCTATCGTGGTACTGGTAGCATGTGCATGGACAAAGAGAGAGTATGGTTATGCAGAAGGGCTGTATTTGGCTGGAGTACAGGGGATGTGGTTGCGGTGGTGGAGGAGGAGGTAGGGGGATGGAGGGGAGGTGGGCCCTCTTCCCCCAGGGCTCTGCCAGCCGCTTCACGCGAGCTGTACTTCTGGGTGAGCTGGCCGGTCGGTGGAGGAGTTCCGTTGGGGAGTGGCATGATCAGATTGGCACTTTAGAGATAACCGGGGAGGTGCTGAGCAATGTGAACTGGAGATGAGGAGGAAGTAGCTGGGAGAGTTGCCAGCCCCGGGGCTCCGTGGTTGATGACTAATTGGCCAGGCACCAGGAACTTCTAGTAGCTCTTGGAAAGGGGCAGATGGACCCACCTCATGCGCACTCTTTGAGCTGGGCCGCTGTAGCCTGGGTTGGCAGCAGAACTGACAGAAGAGCCAAGTTTCCTTTCAAAGAAAACTCTTTTGTGTATTATGGGAAGCAAAAGGCTAGGACTCGGCATTCAGCTCTCTTTGTTAAGAGATAGGCTAAGGATATAGAGATAATAAATAAATGAAGTTGGGAAGGCATTGTTAAATACATTTCTGTAGATATATTCATGAATATTATGTATGTCTCTACATCACACATGTACATTTATTTATGTATGCATATACATGCCTCCAGCTTATCTCCCTAATTAGCTTTTTTTTTTTAAGATTTTATTTACTTGACACAGAGAGAGCGAGAGAGAGACAGAGAGCAAGCACAAGCAGGGGGAACGGCAAGCAGGGGAGAAGCAGGCTCCCCGCTGATCAGGGAGCCCGATGCGGGACTCGATCCCAGGACCCCGGGACCATGACCTAAGCCGAAGGCAGACGCTTGATGACTGAGCCACCCAGGCGCCCTCCTAATTAGCTTTTTAATAAACTTTTGATTTTAGGGGTGCCTGGGTGGCTCAGTCAGTTAAGCGTCTGTCTTCGGCTCAGGTCATGATCCTGGGGTCCTGGGATCGAGTCCTGCATCGGGCTCCCTGCTCAGCGGGAACCCTGATTCTCCCTCTGCCTCTGCCCCTCCCCCTGCCTGTGCTCGCTCTCCCTCTCCCTCTCTCTGACAAATAAATAAATAAATAAATAAATAAATAAATAAATAAATAAATAAAATCTTTAAAAAAGATTTTTAATTTTAGAATAGTTTTAGATTTGTAGAATAGTTGTAAAGATGATACAGAGAGTTCCCACATACCCTGCACCTAGTTTGCTCTGTTCTTAACATCTCACATTAATCTGGTACATTTGTCACAATTAATGAACCAATATTGATATATGATTATTAATTCCGTCCTTTCTTCAGATTTCCTTAGGTTTTGCCTGATGTCCTTTCTCTGTTCCAGGATCCCATCTAGGATACCCCATTGCATCACATCTCCTCAGGCCCCTCTTGGCTATCGCAGTTTCTCAGACTTGCCATGTTTTTGATAACCTTGGCAATTTGGAGAAAATTTTCAGAATGTCCTTAAATTAGCATTTGTCCGACATTTTTCTCATGCTTAGACTGCAGTGGTGGATTTGGGGAGGAAGACCACAGTGGGGAAGGGCCATTCTCATCACATCATATCAAGGGCGCATCCCATCAGCATGACTGCTCACTGTTGATGTTGACTTTGGTCACCTAACTGAGGTCGTGTTTATCAGGTTTCTTCACTGGAAAGTTGTTCTGTTTTTTTCCCTTTTTCTAGTTTCTACTCTTTAAAAAAAAAAAAAAAGATTTTATTTATTTGAGAGAGACAGAGATAGCGACAGAGATAGCATGAGAGAGCATGAGCAGGAAGGAGAGGGAGAAGCAGGCTTCCCGCAGAGCAGGGAGCCCGATGTGGGGCTCGATCCCAGGACCCTGGGATCATGACCTGAGCCGAAGGCAGATGCCTAACCGACTGAGCCACCCAGGCACCCCTAGATTCAACTCTTTAGAAAGAAGTCACAATGTGTACCTCGCACTTAAGGAGTGGGGAGTTCCGCTCCCCTCCTTGAGGGAGGAGTATCGTCATCAATTAGTGGGAATTCTCTGCAGGCAATTTGTCTATTCTCTCCATCCTAATTAAGTTTTGATAAGGTGATTTCTTATCTGCCCCCTAAATTCCAAATGTTAATTCCCTACCGCCTGCACCACCTTGCCGTTCGCAGCCTACTGACATCTCCCACATTTGTTTTCTTGCGTGATATATAAACAGACCTATGTCTTATTTACCCAAGCAGATTGCACATTTCTTGAGCACTGAGGTAGCATCTCGTTCAAAACCCCCTACACCACCGGCAGTTACTAAATATTGAATAAGTGGTTTTTAAATTAGTACAATTCAAAAATTCAAAAATTCCCCATAGTTAGGAAGTGAAACGGGTCCTCAGAGTGTGAGTACATGAGAACTGTGGTAAGGTGAGGGTACTGTTGACTTGGTACCCTGCCCTGTGATATAGTCCTGAATTTGTGATAGCGGCTAATAGGGTGCTTACTTTGTACCAGCTACTTTATTAAGCACTTGATATATATTACCTATTTAATCTTCCAGACAACCCTATAGATTGGTGCTTTTATCCCCATTTTATAGATAAGGAAACTGAGGTGAATGGAGGTTAAATGAGTTGCTCAAAATCACACCACTGAGAAGTGGTCCAGCTGGGATTTTGGTCTCAGACACTCTGGCTCTAGAGTTTTAAACTCTTAACCACTGGGCTCTAAATCCATTGAAGTGGTGATTAAAATGGTATCTCATTTGGGGCCAAAACAAGATTGCTATTTAAACATTTTATCCCAGTCTGTGAGGATACTACCAACAACATGGCTAGCAACAGTTTTGCTGGAGTTTTCCTAGGGTGAATGTTTCTATAAAGCCATCGCTGTTTTTTTCCTTCTTCAGTTTTTTTTCTTTTTTTTTTAAATGAGTAATTTTTGTGTATTACCATTAATTTCACGTCTTTAAAATACAGGTATTTTTACCACGGACATTTCACATACAAACCATATTCTAGATCTGTGTCACTCCCCATCAGATTATCTGTTGAGAGATAGTGGGCTTTTTATTTTCTCTCTGATGTTTTTAAACAGAAGTGGCTGCTGGGTCCTGCCAAATAAACACTCCTTCAGTGTGTTCCTTGTCTGAATGGTCACACCTGTGGGTCCCCGGGAGACAGCTACATTCCTCCAGCGATGCAGGCGAGGGAGGAGGACTTCTCGCAAAGCCACCCAAGCCATGAATCGGCTCTGGCTTCCTGAACCGTAAACAAATGCGAGCTTTGTTCTCCCTATTGCTCATTTGGTCCCAAGTATGACTCAGGGTTAGGCTGGGTCCTTCAGGCTCTGTGCCTTTAGCTGTTAGAAGGAAGTGGGAGGGTTCCAGGGTAGTTCTGGGACCTTTTCAAACTGAAGAAAGGAGGCTGACTGCATGATGGGAGAAGAGGTATTTCTTTCTTTGCTTTTAGAGATGTAATAAGTCCCCTTAATCTTGCATCTTGTCTGCGCTGTTTTCTAACGAGACTTGTAATGGGTTTGCCCTGGTGGGTTACAAAGAGTGTCTGCAGGCCAGGATCACCCTCAGAGGGCCAGGGGGTGGGGGCGTGGATCTGCAAAGGAAGAACCTATAGTGCGGAGGAGTCTTTTCTCAAGTCAGATGTTGCACCGGAACTCCGTAGCTGTTTTAACACCCCCCACCCCTTTGGTCAATCCGGCCATTGATTTTTACAGATGTTTTCAATTTCTCTGTGTCTTGGGTTTTCATGTGCTCATACTGCAGAGAGTCATTTAGATGGGCAGTTTGCACAAGCAGTAACTGTTACACCATGCCACCGAGATGTTTAGCAATTACAGATGTTTGTGCAGTAAACAAATCCAGCTTGCTCTTCAGGTTAACTTAGGAGAGAAGAATATGTCCCCCCAGAGTTAACCAGCTACGGGGCATTTCACTCTTGGAAGGCATGGACATTTGGAATTTTCCTGGTGAGTGGAGAAGCTGTGAGTAGTGACTTCTGGGTGCTGGTGAACTGTTGTTGTTGTCTTTTTTTTTTTTATAGAGGTAAAGATGTTTGGCTAATTGCGTAGGACTGAGCATTTATATTCATTTGCTTATATATACAGCAAAATAAAGACACTAAATTATTTGACATTCCAACAGTTTGCTAGTGATAGGTGGTCTTGTTTCTCTCTGTGGGTTGTTCATGTTTGTCTACCTAAAAGCAGAAGTCTGTCATTTTCCAAACACAAAATAAAATTCCCTAAATAAACCACAGCATAAGTAAGGCTTACAGTGCGTCATATGTCTTCCATATTCCTGTCTCTTGTTAAAAAAATTTTTAAAGGGGAGAGTGGATGATATCTATAAAATATGTCTCTTTGTGTCTTTTTCTATTGGCTTTAACTCGTCATGTCTTCAGAATTACATGAAAAGGAAGATAGCATGACAAAAGGAAACACATTGTTTTAACACATCACTTTAGGAGTAGGAGAACTTCTTGAAAAGTTTTTTAATGGCGTCTAATGCTTGTCTAGAAGGACATGAGTGCTGACAGCAGCTGGCTAACGTAAAAATCTACTCCTCCGCAATGGATGGAGAGAATTTTCTTGTTGAAAGCTATCTTAAATTTGCTGCTGCTGCTGCTGATGATGATTATTATTATTGCCAGATATCATTGTTCTGAGTTCTGAAAAGTAGACATGACGATTAGATATTTATCTGCAAAATTCAGCTGGTGACTCTTTGAGAAAGGAGTGAAAGAAAGCACGTTGATTGTAAGGTGTGAGCTACGGGAAGAGGCTCAGCAATGGCACTGAGCTCCTGCAGGGGCCTCTCTGGCTCCCTCAGGCTAGGGCCTGGAGAGGGCACAGGCAGGGTGGCCCCTGGCACCCTTAAAGGTTTTGTGACTTCTAGGGCGCCTGGGTGGCTCAGTTGGTTACGCAACTGCCTTCGGCTCAGGTCATGATCCTGGAGTCCCGGGATCGAGTCCCGCATCGGGCTCCCTGCTCAGCAGGGAGTCTGCTTCTCCCTCTGACCCTCCCCCCTCTCATGCTCTCTCTCTCATTCTCTCTCTCAAATAAATAAATAAAATCTTTAAAAAAAAAAAAAAAGGTTTTGTGACTTCTAAACTACTAATTCGCATTATTGAACCCCGCCCCCACCTGACCACTTTGCTTATTCGTTTCTCAAAATGGAAATAGCCCTGTTACTTCTCTGATTACAGGAGTTCTTTAAAATGATTATTATAATAATAAAAACTCAAAGTTAAAGAATATGAATAAATTGCCCTTAATCCTATTATCCAGGAGCAACCGTTTTATATGTATCCTTCCAGACTCTTACCAGAACAGGAGTGTCCATGCATCTTTAATATGACACATGAAGTCATATTAAATGTTACCTGTTTTTAGAACTTAACATATTATGGGCCCCCCTTTCTTTCAGACAAGTGCAAGGTCATCCCTTGTACAGGCGTACCACCATTTATTAAACCAATCCTCCTGTAATAACTATTTAGATTGCTTCCACGTTTTTAATATTAAGAACAGCATTCTTGTATATGCATCATTGTACCTGCCCTGATTATTTTCTCAGGCTGAATTTTTAAGAGAGGAATTTCCAGGTTAAAGGCTGACTTAATTCTGGTTGGTTTTGTTTATAATGAAAATGGCCTAAGTACATGTTAAAAAAATTCCAACAGAAAAAAAGTAAGACTTTCTCAGTCTCACGCACTCAGCTTTACTTGCCAGTGGAAATCCCCATAAAAGTTTTCTATGTACTCCTATAGAAATGTAGGATGTTTTGGGGGTGCCTGGGTGGCTCGGTCAGTTAAGCGTCTGCCTTTGGCTCAGGTCATGATCCCAGGGTCCTGGGATCGAGCCCCACGTCCGGGCTCTCTGCTCAGTGGGGAGCCTGCTTCTCCCTCTCCCTCTGCCTGCCGCTCCCCCACTTGTGCTCTCTCTCTCTCGCTCCATCAAATAAATAAATAAAATCTTTTTAAAAAAAGAAATGTAGAATATTTTTATTGCAGTAAATTATACATAATACCATTTATCCATTATTAAGTGTACAATTCAGTGGCATTAAATATGTTCATGTTAATGTGCAACCGTCATCACCATCCATCTCCAGAACCCAGAACTTTTTCATCTTCCCACAATAAAACTCTGTACCCCTTAAAACATTAACTTCTCATTCTCCCCTCCTCCTAGCAATCACCACGTGACTTTCTATCTCTATGAATTTAACTCTCCTGGGTACCTCTTATAAATGGAGTCATAAAATATTTATCCTTTTGTGTCTGGCTTATTTCACCTAGTGTAATGTCTTCAAGGTTCATCTCTGTTGTAGCAGGTGTCGGAATTTCCTTCCTTTTTAAGGCTAAATAATATTCCACTGTATGGCTACGTCACAATATGTTTATCCATTCTTCCACTGATAGACATTTAGGTTGTTTCTACCTTTTGGCTACTGTGAATAATGCTAAAATGAGCACTGGCCTACTGATACCTATGTGAGTCCTTGCTCTCAATTCTTTTGGGTATATTCCCAGAGGTAGAATTACTGGATCATATGTAATTCTATTTTTAATTTTTGTGACACTGCCATACTGTTTTCCATAGCAGCTGCGCCATTTTGCATTCCTGCCAGTAGTGCACAGGGGTTCCAGTTTCTCCACATCATCGCCAGCACTTGTCATTCTCTGTTTGCTTTATGACAGCCTTCCTAATGGCTGTGAAGTGGTAGCTCATTGCTGTTAGAATTGGTGTTTAATGTGTGTTCATGGTTGCTTATCACTAAGGGGAAAGGATACCATTCTTCTCATCTTAGAATAATAAGTTGAGGAAAAGGTCTTCTGTCTGAGAAGCCCGATGAACTAGCAGATCAGTTACACAATCCCAAGAGATCGCAGATGGCTTGAGGGAAGGACTAGGCCCCCTGTTCCTCAGTCCCTGAAGAAAAGAGGAGCAGGGAGCCCAGGTGGTTGCTTGCTTTCAGGGTTTAATGGTGACCAGGACTGCTGCTTCTCTTCACCCCCGCCCCCCGAAGGTATATGGAGAGTGGATTCAAAATAGTTCTTCTGAGAAAAGATGAATTTCTTTTTTGTGCTATCGTTAATTCTAAATGATAGTACCTCATTTATCCTACATAGTAGGGAAAGCTGGTTTTATGACTGATTTTTTCTCTCCTCACCTTCTGCTCTGGAATTCTTTGGGGATAGGAATGAAAGTCCTTCCTTTTGTACATTCACTGAATCATTCATTTGATTCAGTTGATATTTTTCAGTGGGGTGGACTGAAGTATCTACAAGTATTTCATTGTGGCTCTCTTTTCTTCTTTACTTATATTAATAACTATTTCATAATATTTATAATCTTGAAGTTTGCAGATGCTTTTCATTCCTTGAAGTCAAGGTTTTAACAATTTCTATGTGGCCATTAAAAGGGTCACGCATATGTACCTAACTGGTCTTTTTCTCACTGATATTCTCACTACCTGTAGAATGATAGTCTAAACAACTGAATTTCAGTGGGATGGATTAAGTTGAGTGCTCTATAAAAACTGGCAACTTTATTTTTTTTAAGATTTTATTTATTTATTATTTATTTGAGAGAGCGCATGCACATGCGTGCCCATGAGTCAGGGGAGGGGCAGAGGGGGAGGGAGGGGGGGGGAAAGAATCTCAGGCAGACTCCATGCCAAGTGCGGAGCCCGATGCAGGGCTCATCCCACAGCTCTGTAATCATGACCTGAGCCGAAACCAAGAGTCGGGCGCTCGACTGACTGAACCACCCAGGCGTCCCCAAACTGGCAACTTTCAAACAAGCTGCCCATCTTACTTTGCACGATGGTGTGTCTTTTCTTACATGTAAACAATTTAGATCATGGAGATTGTTCGGTCAGCAACCTGTTTTGTACTTTTCTGTGGCATCAGAGGCCATTTAAAAAGGATGAGATGACAGCCTTATTCTCAACGCAGGCTTTTACTGGTGGAGGCCAGATCCCAAATAGATGTGTCCCCATAAATGCTCTTGAAGCAAATGGAAGCAGAAGCACAGTAACCCCTACTTACACCTCTGATAGAGCTTTCTCTCTCTCTCTCTCAACCTGGGCTATAAAATGAACAATTGACAAATTAAGAGTATGCGGGAATTGCCTTAAAAGCTGCTTCTTCATCAAAAGGCCATCATTAAGCCATTTCATGGATGGCCCCTGACTCAGGAGTCTCACCTCCATTAAACTTGCACTTGAACTTTTAGAAATAGAGGAGGCAATGTTTGGACAACTAAAGGCAGATATTTGGGGTCTCTGTCATTTAGAAGCTGTATTTCTTTTGTGCTCATTTAAGATGAGGAAGTTAGAAGTGGTAAAGATGAATTTACTGCCTCATTTTCTTTTTTCTTCTTTCACTTGCTAAGCGTTTTCACCCACCAGCGATTTTAATATGTTTTGCTCCATTTGTTTTGGTAGCATCTGTTCAGTCTGTTCTTTTTATTTTGATTTCTTAGTTGGGCTTTTCATTTTCTCTCTCTACCAGAAGCAGTTTTTCTGAGAGTTCTTGAGTACCTTTTCTAGACTATTAAGAAAGTGGATAAGAGAAGTAATGACGTAAAGTCTTGAGATATTTGATCCTGGGGTAGTCCCGACTTGCCCCCCTGGTACGGTGCTAGCCCTGTCTGGTTGCTGCACCGAGAGAGCTGTCCACATTATGTGTCCTATGTGTCTCATTTCAGATAGAGTTCTTTTGCTTCAAACCCCAGTACCCCCTCCACATTCAGGCGTTATTAGAAACAGAGAAAGTCGGCTTGCTCATAATTTACAGTCCTGTTTTTTCTGGTGATGGGAATACAGATATTGTTTTTTGATTTGCAAGAGGCTGAAACATTACAAAGCTGGTAGCTCTGTGCCCACGCATGTAAGTAATCTGCCCAAGCGATGCATGTCACACTGTCCCTTCGCGGTATAGAGGTGAGCAGGACATAATGGATGGGTGACCTTACTGTGCGTTCCAGTAAGGGATAGGATCTCTGACATTTTGGTGTTATTTTGTATGCATTTGTATGAACCAAGAGTTCAAACAACTCCAGGTTTTTCTGACTAGAGCCTTTAGTCATAGGCCACTGGGCAGGAGAGCAGAAAAGCATCCAAATAAGATATGAAAAGAGGTCTTGAAAAAATTAGCGAGGCCGAAAGAGATACAGCCAGGTCAGGGGAGGGATCGCTATTTCCAAGTACTAAGAAATGGTTTTATGGGGCCATAGAGCAGTATGCTTGCATGTAGCCCATCCCTGACTTCAGTCTAGAAAGTCTATATGAAATGAAAAGTCTAATGTGGGTTGATTGTCTTGTTATGAAATTCAGTGACTAGAAAGAGACCAGGGTATCTAGAGAGGCTGTGACTGAAGGCAGTGAATGGAAATGGTCAAGAAACCAGAAATCAGGTGCTGTGGACAAGCAATGGTCATCTTTGCAAAGAGAGAAGGCTAAACGGAGTTTGGGAGGAAATGAAGAATTACATGGGGTTTGAGGGTTGCTTGTTCTCTGGGCCCCCGATGGCTGAAAAAGGGGGAGCCCTCTATAACCTGAGGCATGGTGATCAGGTTAGGAATAAGGGGGAAGTGGCCAATACTGAGGCCTGATAAAGTCTTCCTTGTTGTGTGGCAAGGAGGACGTGGAAATCTTTTCCTAAAAGTCCCCGTAGAATTGGATAGATAACCATCTGAAACCCATCTCTCTGAAATAAACTAAGTTTAATAACTCAGGAGTTAGGACATAGGTTAAAAACTCCAGAAGTTCAATGCTTGCTTTTTGTCATCATCTTCTGTGAATCTGTGTTGTTTTCCCTGCACGGAGCCTGTAGTGGGTCTTTGTGGAAGGCACCGAGAGGAACTGCTGCTCTCAGGAACTCAGAAGTGGAAAGCACTGAAAAGAATGTTCTCCATTGTAATAGAAAAGGACAAGGAATTTCTCAAGACCAGAAAATGCATCAATTGGGATATTTTACTGTGCACATTCTCTCTCCCCCCCGCCCCCGCAAAACAAACAAAACATACCTTTTAAAAAATAACGTAGAACTATAAAAAGTGCCATTTAAGAAAGCCCATGATTGGGGCGCCTGGGTGGCTCAGTTGGTTAAGCGACTGCCTTCGGCTCAGGTCATGATCCTGGAGTCCCGGGATCGAGTCCCGCATCGGGCTCCCTGCTCGGCGGGGAGTCTGCTTCTCCCTCTGACCCTCCCCCCTCTCATGTGCTCTCTCTCTCCTCTCATCCGCTCTC
>NW_022589758.1:5622659-5736369 GCF_004348235.1 Phoca vitulina | reverse complement strand
CTCCCTCTGACCCTCCCCCCTCTCATGTGCTCTCTCTCTCCTCTCATCCTCTCTCAAATAAATCAATAAAATCTTTAAAAAAAAAAAAAGAAAGCCCATGATTAAAATAGGTGATTTCATGTTTTGTTTTGTTTTCCAAATGAGAGTTTTCTTCCCCTCTATTTTGTGTGGTTTGGTGTCTTTGGGTATGTTACAGAGAAAGGAGAGGAGAACGGGGAAATATTTTAGTAAGGGAAAATGAGAACATGCAAAATGAGTAATGAAAGATACCATTCGTTCATTTGGTGAGGATCTAATTTGCCTAAAACTCATCGTGCACCCTAGAGAGAATTTCCAGTCTTTAAGAGAACTCCTTTTGTACCTGAGATTTGCTACTGAAAAGACTTGTAACTTTGAGTGAATGAATATGCATGATAGCCCCGCACAAGGCTGAATTGAACTTTTTCTCCAGCAGACCAGAAATCATTCCATCAAAAGATTCCTCTTAAAAGTGCATTGATTCAATCCATCCACACTAAACTCAGTTCCCCCGAAAAAAAAAAAAAAAAAAAGGCAGGCGTGATTTTTGAAAAGCAGCAAAATCAAAGTATGTTCACATTAAGTGGAGATGGTTGTCAAATAGCTGAGAAAGGAAAATAACTGAAATCTATGTGATTTTAAGATTATGATACACTTAAGTAAGTAGTTTTAAAAGCAGGGGGAAAAAATGAAACCTCAAAATTTGGGGGGCCTGGTTTTCATCACATTTGTTTTTTTCTCCTGTTTGAGAAACTGTAATCATTACTTAGGTTTGTGTTTAAAAAACGTTTTTCAAAAAAAAAAAATTAAAATAAAATAAATAAAAATAGTTTTTCCTTGTGAAGAACTGGAGAACCACTAGAAAACAGAACAATAAAGCCACGGACCCCACACAAATGGATCCCACCCTTTCAATCAGTACTTCTTCAAAAGCTGGGAAATGAGGAATCTAGAAGTGTTGTCTTTGATCATACATGAAAAAGTTACAAAGTGAACTCATCTTGGTTTCTTTCAGTTCCTGCCACACATGTGAATAGGAATTCATGGGTTTAATTGGAAGAGCAGGAAATATATTTTTTTACCTTTGAAAATGCGATGCGAAAAAAAAACGCAATACAATACCTTGATACTTTATTTGGAATGACATTAATTGGAAATGATTTTATATCATCTACTTAGTGAGGTTAAGAGCTGATAAATAACTCTAAGTAAAGGGTGGTAATAAATGGAAGGCAGTGCTCTATATGGGTGGTGTCTTGTGCATTACCATCCTGACTCATTTTACGTCTGATGATCTTAACATCCTTACTAATGACTTGGAAAGGGAAATATAATGACCCACTAATAAAAGCTGCATGTGATTTCTAGTTAGGAGGTGTTGCATATCAAATCAGGCCTTATGGAAAGAAATCAGTAATGTGGAGAGGTAGGCCATCCTTTCTAGTTAACGTTAGTATATGTTATTTTCTTAAAACTTTAATTTTTTTCTCATTATAAAAGTAATAACTTGTTTGTAGAAACACTGGAAAGTAGAAAAATATAAAAGAAAGTAAAAAGCACTGTAATTTAATCACCCTGGGGCGAACCCTGTTGACTTTTTTTTTTTTTTTTTGTATTTACTTTCAGCCCTTTTGCTGAAAGGCTTTTTTTTTAACTGGTTGAGATCATACCACACACATAATTTTTTTCACACACACATCCTTGCACATCTTTTCCACTTAGCATTATATAAAATTGCCCATGTCATTACAGACTTAGTGAAACATCTCTTTGAAAGGCTGTGGAATGTTTAGTTGTAAGGCTTTAGATAACCCCGGGGATCTGGGAGAACTGGAATTTCGTGGTTGCCTTGACTCCTGTCAGCATGATGTTTAAATCTCCCACATTATAGCTGAGAACACAGCATCTTCTTGAAAACATAAAAAGAAAAATAACGTCTGGGTTTGTGGGCTGTGTAGCGGTAGGCATTCCGCAAAGGTCTGTTGAATTTGATGTCGACCTGCAGGGTCTGAACAGAGTTCCGGTCGTCCCATCCTGGCTGATACTGAAAGAAGCCTTTAAGAGCAGCCTCCGGCAGGGGCCCTGGCTGCTTCCAGGTAGTAGACTGTGGGAATCCAGCTTTTTACATCTAAGTGTCTGTCAGTAATCTCTACTAGTGGCTTTAGAAATCTGTACCACATGAGTTTATGGTCTCATTTGGCCCATGTTTCTTAACTGCCTTGGGAGGAGTATCTGTTTGGCCTAACGATTTAGGATTTCTTCATCCATTATTGAATGGATGCCAAGCTTTGTAAAAGATGGCTCGGAGTGATTTTCTTTGGTGGTGTGTTTGCTCCTGAGTATCAAAATTCTCAATAAAAGGCTTTCTGTTCTCTGACAACAGGCCATTTTTCCCAGACACACGCCTTGTTGTTTTCCCATCGTTAACAGTAGATAACAGTTTGGATGCAGCCAGAAGCAGTTGGCGTGGGCCTGTATTTGAGGGGCTTCTGGAACAGTCTTCTGTCCACTCACTGTAGGGTGCCACCTTAACCAAAGCTTTATTGACCTGAAATCTCTGTGGGTTGTCAGCTCTGGCCTTAGCTGTTTCTCCAATTTTCTTTGTTCTGTCTGCTTTTCCTCCCAGGCAATGACTATATGGTGATTGCTGTTGCTTTTCTTCCTTGCTCATTTTTCAGAATTACCGCTTTGCTCCAAGCTTGTCTCTGCCATGTGACCGTCTTGTAAAAGTCGCTTCATGCTCTCCATTCCCCAAGCAAAGGAATGGACCAGTTAACCTGCTGTTTTAAAAAAGCTGCTGTAATCGAAACAGTCATTCTTTGTAACTAGATTCATAAAGAGGCATTATGATGATTGATTTTTTTATTCAGTAAAATTCAATAACAGCGATAATGGCTAAGCACTTTATATACATTTTTCCATTTAATCCTCCTAGAAAATCTATAAGGTACATAGTATCACTTCCATTTCAGACAAGGAGACAGGGGTATAGAGAGGTTAAGTAACTTGCCTGAGACCCCATAGTGCTAAGTCTGTGCTCTTAGAGAGGAATCCTACTTCATACGAAGTCCCTCTTCTTGCTAGATGCCATCATGAGAGGCGGGGAAGCTTTATTCGTTCCGTTGTTCTATCCCTAGCACCTAGGAAATGCACTGCACATAGTACTTTCTCCATAGATCTATTTTTGATGAATGAGTTTATTGTTGACTGAAGTAAATTATGATTATTTAGTGCCTCCAATGCGCAAGATGCACCAAAGAATACAGAGATTCCCAAGACACCATTCTTGCCCACCCCCCTTACATCCTAGTCCGTAAAATAGACATATACATAAATAGCCGTAAATCCAAAGCAGAGAGGGTAGTGAGTGCTGTTCAGGAGATTCAAAGCATCTGCAGTAGGAACATGGAAGGGGTGAGAGAGTTCCAATGGTTGACATGTAGGATATTTTCATGGAAGGCGCAGAATTTGTGTTCACCCCTTATTGTCGAATATGGCTTAGTAATTAATAACTAGAGTGCCCCGAGGTTAATTTGATCTCTCTTTGAGGATCTCCATTCTTGAGGCACCTCGGGGTCCTCTTTCTGAGTATTTCACTCTCTGCCTAGAAGATGTAACCAATGTGTACCTGACCTCTGTGTATATTTAGGAAGTTCCTGTTCTGAGTAAGTGTCATGAACTCATTCTTTCCAATGAAATAAAGTATAAAGATGGTATCGAGTCTTTAAGTTTTGACACACTGTTCTCTTCCCTTCCTATGTAAAATCGGGGAGACCAGATGATTTAAAAAAAAAAAAAAGGAGTAAATGTTGTTCTTTGGGAATCTGTGGAGCAGGCAATGAAAGTGAAGAATGAGGGCTAGGTAGTAGTAGCCAGATCGAGAGACTGCCTTTCTGGAAGTGGTCGGTTGTCTTTCATAGACGTGGAACGTGTTTCCTGTAGGACTGAAATGAGTTTCTGGACAAAGATGGGTTTGTTCTCCAACTCACCTCATCTGATGCTCTCTGCACCCCTGGTTATTTTGTGGTTGGATATTAAGTAGCTGGATATCAGAGGCTCATGAGCAGTTTCTTGCCATTCTAGTCAACATTCAGACGTAGGGAGAGGCTTGTAGGGAAAGAGGAATATATTCTAAGCCTTTTAACAACGTGTGGTAAAATATACATAACATAAAATTTACCATTTTAATCATTTTAAAGTGCATACTTCTGTGACACCAAGTACATTTACATTGTTGTGCAGCCATCCCCACTATCCATCTCCAGAAATCCTTTCATCTTGCCAAACCGCAAGTCTATACCCCTTAAGCACTAACTCCCCATTCCCCCTGCCTGCAGCCCCTGGGGACCACCCTTCCACTTTCTGTCTCTATGAATCTGACTATGCTAGGTGCCTCATATGAGTGGAATCATATAGTATTTGTCCTTCTGTGACTGGCTTATTTCCCTTACTGTAATGTTTTCAAGGTTCATCCATGTCATACCTTGTGTCAGGATTTCCTTCTTCTTTAAGGCTGAATAATATTCCAGTGTGTGCCCTAGCCTTGTAAATAAGTAGCAGTTTTACTTGAAAAGAAAACAATAAAACATTGCTGCAAATATTACCTCCTCTCTGATCGAAACTATATCATTTCCTTTCCTTTTTCTGAAGGACATAAAAGGTTCTCTGGAAATTTATTTCTTTTTCAGATTTTCTTTCTTTATTCTAGAGAGAGAGAGAGAGAGCAGGGGGAGGAGCAGAGGGAGAAGGATAAGCAGACTCCACGCTGAACACAGAGCCCGAGACAGGGCTCGATCCCAGTGCCGTGAGATCAGGACCCAAAAGCCAAAACCAGGAGTCAAGTGCCTAACCGAGTGAGCCCCCTGGGCGCCCCTGTTCTGGGAATTTCTTTTGGGGAAAGAAATTTCCCATTTTTGTTTCTAGCTTAAGACATTTTGGGGGACATATTTGACTAAACTGTTTACTTTAAATTTGTCAGATTAGAAAGATACTTTTTCATGTGTGTCAAGAGCTAATGTGTCTCTGTTTTTTAAAAAATATTTTAGTTTTCAAATGGTAGATTGATTGGTGTTTTAACAGTAAGCTAACTGTTCACAACTATCACAGGCCTACTATTTTTCTACAAAACGTCACCACGCCAGCCTCAGAGCACTGAGAACACATTCACTATGACTCTTCCCATTAGGATAGATTCTCCAAAATGCTTCCCTGAGCACCTGCGTCGGGCTGTTTTGCCTCTCTAATCAGGATCTGAACTTCATGTTGTTCTCAGCACATCATTGGCACTCAGGACCTATGTAGAATGCATGTACGTAGACTCAAGAATGTAACAGAGTTTGGGTTTTGCCCATGTATATTCAAACCAGTTCAGCAATCACCGATTTCTCCCTGTGGCTCCTGTGAAGTATGGAGGGGTCTAAATACTTCTCAAACCTCTCTTTTACATTCTTAGTTTCACTGCCTCAGCTGGATCATTGTGTCAGCCTCTTATTTAGCTCCTGACTTTTGCATGTCTTTATTTTCTTCTTCATTCCTCCTGATGCCGCCAGATCATTGGTCTCAAAGTTGCAAATTTGATCATGCCCCACCTCTGCTTACTACCAGTTGCCTTTAAGATAATGCACAAACTTAACACTGGCCCCGGCTTACCTTGCTGGCCTCCTACCCAAGTAGCTCTCCCTTCCTTCACCCACGATCGCGACCCCCTTCCCCACACACATTCTCACCTTCGCTCCTGCTTCTCTTCAGCTAGAATACCCTTTCCATCATTCTCTGCCTGGCAAGTTTCTGCTCACTTTTCAGAATTTGCCTCAAGCTTCATCATTGCGGTGAGACTTATTTCCCAATGTGGAACTATTAATGGCTCCCGTTTTCTCTTCTAGACACCTTTATTGTAGTGTTTATCCCTTTGTACTATGATGCTCTGTTAGAGTCTGTCTCTGCTGCTAAATTTTGAACTTAGTAAAGATCCAGGACTCCGTCCATCTCATCTTTGTTAACCCAGCCTCCAGCATAGATCATGGCTCATGGCAGTTCCAGAAAAGAATGCTGAATGAATGAGTGAATGAATGAATGGAAGGGAAGGAGGAGGGGTTGGGAGAGGGGCAAGAGAGAGAGAGAGGGGGGCAGGCCCACCTTCACTTCTGAGGTATAAAGGAAAACTAATAAGTGTGGTTTTGCCCTCAAGTATGTCATTAAAAACGTCATGATCCATTGTGGGCTGCCTGTCAGTAGGAACATTACTGGAACCTGATTCGTTTAGCCATGTGGACTTCACTTGAACCTTAAAAGTGAGATAGATTCAAAGACACTGAGGGAGGAGGTGCCATCCCAGGTAAGGGAAATGGCCTAGACTACTAGGTTGTGATTGAATAAATCAAAATATTTTAAATCCGGAAAGCATCTTTGTATGTTAATTGGATTCATACAGCTATTCTATAGGAAAATTGGGACTTGGTCCCCCAAAGTACAGCAAGTTTCCTGTTAAAGCGCCGGATGAACAAAACTCAAACCAGCCCCATGGTGTTCACTCCTGCCTTACCATCCTTCTCTCTCCCTTACCCATACTCTTTTTAAATTCTCCAGATGCGTCTAAAAAGGGAGCATTGTTTTTTTTCTTTTTTTTATTATTATGTTATGTTAATCACCATACATTACATCATTAGTTTTTGATGTAGTGTTCCATGATTCATTGTTTGCGTATAACACCCAGTGCTCCATGCAGAACGTGCCCTCTTTAATACTCATCACCAGGCTAACCCATCCTCCCACCTCCCTCCCCTCTAGAACCCTCAGTTTGTTTTTCAGAGTCCATCGTCTCTCATGGTTCATCTCCCCCTCCAATTTCCCCCCCTTCGTTCTTCAAAAGGGAGCATTGTTAATCAAAAGATAAAACTAATCCTCTAGTAGAAGGAAGGTTTACATTTTCCTTTTATCTGTCATAACAGCAGAAAATAGTCTTTTAGAGTATAATGGTGAATTGTATTTTGTCTAAGTGGTACACGAAATGGAAATTTACTTTGGCTTGTTCATCCTCTATGAATAAGATGATCCTACAACAAAATAGTATGCAGGCTTCTCTCTTGGGAACAGTGGGGGTAAAATATAAACAGTATTTTCATATACTGTCAGATGTTTGGAGAGCTGCCTTCTATGATTTTAATGTTGTCTGAACGTACATTCTCCACCTCATTGAGCACTTAAGTAGGTTTTGATTTGTTCTTCAACATTGTGTTTCCCCAGCATGAGGAGAAGCCCCTGCTAAACCTTATTTTGTTTTGACAAAGAGAAAATCCTACCCTACCTCTGAATGTGTTCTAGGATTCTTTCCAGTTTTTTTAGGGCATGGTCTCTAGAGCTATTCAGAATGCAAATAAATGACCCAAATGATCAAATCCTGGCAGAAGATAAAGTGCATGTAAATAATAGAATTGGCTGAAATTCACAGATACATCTTTCTACTGATACAAATGCACACATGAGTCTCAGAGAGGGAGAGAGAGAAATATCCTAATATAAAACAGACTTCATATATATATGTTCAGTAGAATGATAGATACTAAAGTTTTTATTGGACAGATTGAAAGAGTAAACCCCAGAAGGCCTAATGGAAGCATCTAAGATGGGCTTTGGTGTTTTATATTCAGAGAAAGTTTGCTATTAGTCTTAACAGCACAAGGGAAAGATACCAGCCATTGAGAGATATGGCAAGTTGCAGCAATTGGAAGTAAATTTCTTTAGGGCTTTGGGAATTTATATAAACAGCCATTAAGTAGCAGTATGTATTCTGAGTGGGGTTTTTTTCCTGAGTGTTTTGAAGTCGATATAGTAAGGGGTGATGGTAGAGGTTGACTAAAATTTGTGTCTCATGGGAGATCAGAGGAAGTAGCCTGAATTGGGGAACAGGATCCTTGTCTAGAAAACTAGTGAAACAGTCCCTGTGCTAGTAACAAGGCTCTAGGCAGGGGTCCAAGGGGAAGGAGTAAATCTGAAAACAGGGCCTTGGTCGTGCATTTGATATGAGAAGATACAGTAAGAGGGGAATCAAGGGTGGGTCCCAAGTCGTGAGTCCAGGAAACAAAGAGGATGAGCCCAGAGAATTTAGGAAGTAGAGTTAGTGATGTTTATCCAGCTATCCCATACACTACTCATTCTTGTGATGTGTTAATAGGTAGCACAAGGAGGGGCGCCTGGGTGGCTCAGTCGTTAAGCGTCTGCCTTCAGCTCAGGTCATGATCCCAGGGTCCTGGGATCGAGCCCAGCATCAAGCTCCCTGCTCCGCAGGAAGCCTGCTTCTCCCTCTCCCACTCCCCCTGCTTGTGTGCCCTCTCTCACTGTGTCTCTCTCTGTCAAATAAATAAATAAAATCTTAAAAAAAAAATGGGTAGCACAAGGAGTACCGGTTAAGTTCGGAAAACACTTAGATAAGGTTAAGGATAAAGTTAAACAGTAACTACAGGACTTCTTAGAGACTTTAATATGCTATTATGCAAGGATTAGACCGAGTGTTCTGTGTTTCCCATATTTACCGGATTGTGGGATTAGGTGAATTGGCAGTTGGTTGATTGGTGGAACATCTTGGGAACATACTTTGGAAAATTATTTCAGAATGAGAGAATGATGTGTATTTACAAATACCTGGATGATAATGAACCCTCCATATGAGGGTCTTTTGATCATAATAGGTAGGAACTTGAGGGAATGTGAGGGAACAGGCTAGGATGAATATTTGGAAATCATAGACAGAGAGCTGTCTACCAGAAACATGGCTGAGATTGGATCCTTCTTTATGGTGACCAATAATTAATAGGAGCTCGGCGGCGTGTGCATGGGTACATGGGAGTAAGGCAGGGGTGACAGAGGTCTAGGAAGATATCCTGGAAACTATGCTGTCACCTGAAACTATGCTGGAAAGATCTGATACATGGCAGTGACAAACCATGGGGTTCCAAGAGGGCCTCCTGGTCTGGTTTGTCAAGAAGAACATCTCCCCTCATTCACCAGTTGTGTTGTGGGAGGATGCTAATGCTAGGGCAGAGGGTGAGTCCATGGCGGACCCAAACTCCCAGCTCAATTCAACACTTACTGACCCTTCATATCCTTTGTGGAGATAAGAGAATAAGTAACATCTAGGTCCTGCGCTCAAAGAGGCCACTATTTCTGAAGAGAAAGGAGAAAAGCAGTTAAACTTCTAAGTGTAATACAGTTAACAAATGCTTCTAAAGCAGCTATGAATCTGACAAGGTCTTCAACCATGATTGGGCAAAGAGGTTTAACATAACTTGAATTATTGCTAACTCAAGACAACTGGGGAAATAAACATTATATGAACAAAGTGTAAGTCTTAAGCCCAATTTTATAATCAGAAGATTACTTTAAAAATTCTTTTTCTTATAACAATGTTTAAATGGACTGAAGCATGCCTCTTTGGAGATATCAGAATTGACATAGTGGTACGTGAGGTGTTTTAAAGGTGACCTCTGTCTCTAGAATGGAACTACAAATATATTTTTTCTTTTACTGGACCATGCATTTTATCTTAGAATTTTGAGTTGTATTTTACTCTGCTATATGTCCTGTTGATATCAGATAGTTTAAGCTGAGCCAACCAAAGGCGGGTAAATTGACAGTTGCTAATGTAAATTTCCCAGCGAGTAGAAAAAGCTTCCATTAGAAGCTCACAGGCGCCCATTGTAAGGATGCTCCTTTGTGCTTTTCTCTTCTGGCTCGGACACAAGCTGGCCCCCTGGGCTTCGGCTCTGCTCCTACCGCTCCCTGCTGTGCACCAAGAAGACTTTTCATAATACCATCAATTATATATATATATATGTGTTCGTGAAAGGAGTGTGTAAAAAGAAATATTAAAAGTTTACAGTGCGTTTTAATAGTTTGTGTATCTTTCTGAGTTCTGATGGCAAATGAAAGCTAAAAGGGTGTGGATATGGTTATATATACATACTGTTTTGTCTTTTCTCCTGTCGCCTATATCTCTCCATATCCTGTACATGACTAACATTTGGGATGACCATGCCCAATGGCTGGATGCTTCTCAACACAGCACTCTGGAAAACCCAATGAATTGCTATTTCAGTGTTTGCGATGATGTGCGGCATCATCCTGCCTTTTTGTCTGCTTCCCTGCCTCGCATCAAACAGGCACTTAATAAATCTGTATTGAGCAGAAAGGGAAGGAATACTGTTAGACAGGAGTGCAGTAAAGGGAATGCCTAGAAAGAGCCATCCTTTATCTTATATTTTACCAGCTGTTGGAAAAGTCATCTCTTGTGTTTGGCTTTCTGTGAGCACTTGAGTAATGTCTACTTATAGCTTCTCCGAAGATCACCCTCTTCTAGAATGGGTATCTGAAAGCCTAGTCTACCAACAGAGAGGCTTCACTGGCCGCTGGAATATAGGGAGCTCTCTCTTTCTCTCTTCCCCCCCATCCACTGAACCTGGTTGCCTTTGTGATTAAGAGTTATGTGTGGTATTCTTGGAGAGGAGACTTTCAGAGATGGGACTTAAACTCTCCTTAACATTGTCCTGTAATTAGAAAGTTTTATACACTCAAGGAGTTTGCATCTGAATTAGAATGAAGTCACAGGAGTGACTTGATTTGAGCAGGACCCTGGTCTCATGCTCCAGCAGTCACAAAGAGAAACAGATATATTAGTCATTAGGGAACTGGATTCCACTGGGCTCAAATCCAGGGATTGTCTTTCCTACAAGCATTAGTTTCTTCATTTTGGCACAGAAAAGGGAAAAAAAATTACTTGCTCCAGTAACTGAAATCATATGGGGGTTATCTTTCCTGATGCTGTATAACCAGGTCTTGTAGAGCTAGGAGTATATATGATGCTCCTACTGTATGCAAAACCTCCAGAAACTTTATTTAGTACTTTTGTCAAGAAAGCCAATAGGAGAGACACTTCTGGTCTTAAATATTCAAAGGAATGAATTTTTTGAATTATTTATTTTTAAAAGTCATTTTTAAAATGGAGATTAGGGTGTGGTAGGAGAGACAAAACTTGACGGCAGCCTAGTGATGACTGTATGTTGAAGTAGATCAACAGCAATAGTAGATAGATATCAGTAGCAATCAATAGTTGTCTATTTGTAGAGCTTTCACCTCTATACAGCCATCCATATATACACCTACTCCCAGACCCAGCAGCAGCTTCAGAGTTGGGGGACAAGCAGAGCAGAGTAGCATAGATGTGGGTATTAAGAAGTCTTTAGGCCACAGCACAGAGAAGAGGAAATGCTGGGCTGAGCTGTGGAGTAGAGCTGGCGAGTGGAGCTTCACAAGGCAGATGGTAAAATGGGCCTGTTGCCCATCTCTTAGGAGTGAAAGAGCTGTGACCTGAGCAGAGTCAACTCAGTCCCCAAGTGCATGGTCAGTCCTTGTCCTGGATAATCCATCTTCTCAAGAGGGCAAGATCTCGGAACCCTGCTGAGGAAGCAATGAGTAGAGATCCTGAATCTTCTTCCACAGCTGCTGGAAGCCTAACATCCTTCTTCACTGCCTGCAGGGTGGATGAGAGATGTTTGGATGGGATTCCCTGATTTTTCTGTCCACTTAGGCTTGGCTTCCAATTATGTATGACCTATGTGTGTACTGGAGCTAGGCATTGCCCTTTGAAAGTTGGGGTTCTGTTCACTTTTAGCCCAGTGGCCAAAGATGTTTTCAGAGGTGTAGGGGAAGCTGAAAGCCTGGTGAGAAAGCAGTATTTCATTGCCCCTTTTCTTTGTTCTTGTATTTAGAGGAAGGGCAGGGGACGGGGTTCTCGAATGGGGTGTTTAGAAAGGTGTGGGACATTTGGGGTGGATGCACTGATGGAAGAGCACTGCAGGCTATTGGTGGGCAGGAATAAAGGTTGCCAAATGTCGTTTAGTGTGTGAGACAGTTTCCTACAATGAAGAGATGTCCCACCTAACATGCCCATAGAGGAAAACACTCTGAAGGAGCCTCAGGATTTGGCCCTCCCTGAAGGTTAGTACAGTTATGCAGATCTGCCCACTTGGCCGTCAGGGTAGTCTGAGGCTAGGGATGGCCTTCCATTGTTGATACAAAGCCATCTTTCCGTCCATTCGTCCATCTGTGCCTTCACCCATCCATCCTCTCAGGACTCCTTTGGTGAAGGATCTCATAGCCACCTGGGATCCCCATTATTCCCCCCCTCAGTGATATTGTCCCTGTGTCAGCTTCACTAAACTCTCGTTCCTTTGTGAGCTGACTGATTTAGTAGGAATGACAAATTGTTATGCCAGCTGAGGGCAGAGAAGGTAGAAGGCATCAAAGCCTACTGGAAGGAGAGCGAGAAGAGGAAGAAGAGTGAAAAAGATGGTTTATGATTTGTCTAGGTATGAGAATAGGCACCTGTGTTGTTAATCCAAGAAATATACTTGGCCAGTGCTAATGGAATCCCTCCCACATCTAGGTCAGTGCTTCTCAATCGTGAGCGTGCATCAGCCTCCCCTGGAGGGTGTGTTCAGACAGACTGCCAGGCACCATCCCCAGACTTTCTGATGGAGAAAGTCTAGGGTGGGGCCCGGGAATTTGCTTTACTAGCAAGTTCCCAGTGATACCAGTGCTGTCTGGGAGCCATCCTTCTCTAGGCCTAGGTCCTGGAGATGAGTGAAACAGCTGAAATATTCCCATCTCTGGGACGCCTGGGGGACCAGGCTGAGAGGGGAGGAGCTTGCCTTACTCTTGACCTTCAATCATGGCCCCAGAAGAAGAAAGAAGGAGTTTAAGTCTAGCACCCCCGGCAGATGAGCACATTATCAGCCTCACCATCACCCCTGTTGCTGGGATCCCCACAGATGCCTGTATGCTGTATTTTCTGAAATAGTGAGAAAAAAGAACAGAGTAAGCTCTGTGTTCACGTGTCTTTCCGTATAGAAGTAAGTGGACTTAACTGGTGGCTTTTCTTGATGTCTCTTAGCTTGCACTGTCCTGTAAGCCAGGGCATCAGAGACCGTGGGCGGTGCTTCCTTTTGTGACTAAATAAGGGGGAGTTGTAAGAACACACAACCGGTGAAGGTTTCCCTAAAGGAAGGCATTTGGTTTAAAGCCCAAACCACTGGAAGCCTCCTTTTTACCCAGAAAGGAACCCAAGTCAGGATTGAGCAGTGTTTCCTTCTGTATTTTCCTGACTTCCTCGGAATCTCCACTGTCAGTAATCACTCAAGTATTAATGGTTTTGCTTTTCTTCTTCCTAATGAGTTAATGACAGTGGTGCTTTATTCCAGTCGGCCCATAAGGGAAGAATGGAGATAGAGGGGGACACCGCTGGAAATGTGAACAGGAATGTGAACGACACTTTTGATAGTGTCTACTTTTACCGGCACTCCGTGATTTTTCAAGATAATTCTTAGGACTATTTTTCGTCAAATTTGACCTTATGGCCGAATAACAACACCCTTTTTTCCTCCTTGATGCTTCCTTGGAACCACAAAATATTATTAGTTTGAGTACTTAGCAGCAGTTGAGGGGCAGCATGATATTTTGGATTTCATTTTTTATCCAATTTAGAAGGCCCTGTGGTACTAAATAAAAATGTCACTGTGTAAAATGTAGAAGCTTTCTGTCACAAATGTTTTTAAAAATTCATGAAGGGCTGAGGATTTGATTTATCTTATCCTCTTTCTGTGATTTATTCATATTTAATGTTAGTTTCAACATTTGAGGCATGAAGAACTTTTTCAAGTTAAAAACTGTGGTGAATTAGTTTTATTCGAAGCAACATTCCACTGGGCCGGTTTTTGAATTATGCAGTTCATTCCTCTTCGTGTGTTCGAGGGGCAGATATGTTTGGTTTTCCCAGTGGCTGGAATTCTCACTAGGGAAACCGTTCATTGCTGGGGAGCTTGAGTCCCCCAGCTACTTGGTTTCGACAGCTGTTTCCCTGGTATCCAAAGACAGTTTCTTCGGCATTAAGCAGGATCACACAAATGTGGTGGCAAAAGAGGAGAGTGGGAAGAGACCTCACCTTTGGAACCATCATTTTGTTTGCTGTCTGGTTTTTCCTTTTTGATACTTTGAGCCTCTGAGTCGCCTGTGTTTTCAGGAGCATCTTTAGTCGGAGACAATATGAGTCTTTTCTGTGGATTGTTCATAAATGATAAATGATAATAGAATTAGCTTTGAATGAAGGAAAGAGAATAAACTCCGAATGAACGCATCATTTTTTTTTTTTTTTTTGGCTAGTGAATAAACACCTAGGATCTGTGACACCGGCCTCTCTCAAAGCCCCGGAAGGCTAAAAGGCTGGTGGCAAGAGGGCTGCGGGCTCTCCGTGTTCCGCCCCTGGGGCACATAGAGCTGCCCTCGGGGACGTGGGCATGTTTGCTCATACCCTGCACGCCAGGTTGGCTTTTCGATGGCTGGGGGATGCGGTAAGGTACTGTTGCTCTGGACACTCTGGCTTCTGCCTAGCCTTCCGCTTGCCCGTCCACCTGTCCTGCTGGCCTTCCATCCCTTTATCCTTTCCTTCTTTCTGTCTTTTTGTTCTTTCCCTCTTACTCCCATTCTCCGACTCTGCAGACACTTGTGAGCCCCTCCTCTGGGCCAGGCGCTCTGCCTCCACAGAGGTAGTCAGCTTCACACAGCGTGAGAGGAAATGTGCCTGTCTAGCCTGCTGGAAGTAATCAGCCTTTTAATAAGGACATCAGGGAAGAATGGGAGTAAAAGGCACTGAGTGCCTCCAAGGATAAAGCCCTTTCCACCTGGTTCTCCCACTTGTTTGTCAGCTAGGGTCCGGCCCGTCAGAACCGCGCCCACCAGACAGAGCAGCGAAAACTTAAGTGTGTGGTTTTTTGAAGCAGTCGGGAGCATTTCGCCATCATGAATTGATTTTATTTCTTTGCTTAATGGAGAGAATCATCTCTTTAAGTAAAATGATCTCTTTCCTCCTCAGAGTATTGGAAAGAAGTTACCTCCAGCTACAGCAACTCCAGACCCGTCAAAACCAGAAATGGACAGCAGGACAAAGAGTGAGTTTCCTTATATCTCCATTTTACACTTGGAAGCAGTTAAGGGTTTTCTCGTCATTGAAATGCCTTTGAAAAATCCTCACATAATCTCAGTGGCTATTTCACTTTTTTTATTTTAAATTTCAGGGTAGTTAACATACGGTGTTGTATTAGTTTCAGGTGAACAATATAGTGATTCCACAATTCTATACATTACTCGGGGCACATCATGATTAGTGTACTCTTTAATCCCCTTCACTTTAATGGCTTTTTAAAACGCATCACAAAAAATACCCCAAATGTGTTTCACGAGGTCCTGCCGGTGGGTGGGCACAAGGTAGGTTCAGAACTCCTGGGTTTTTTTTTTTCTCCTTTCTGGAACGTGGCTCTTTCCTGCCACCTGTATCTTGTGCATGTGCAGAGCCAGGACTTATCCATGTAAACCCAAGCACTTTGCATAGTTCGGAAGGCAGAAAGATTCTGGAGAATGGCATCTCAACAGTTTGGGGATTCACAGGCCTTCAGGCCCGGGAGGCCCTGTCTTTTAGCCTCCGCCCTCAGCCAGCACTCCCAAACCCTTCCTTCCTGACGGCTTTCTCCATGCCTCTCGGCTGCAATCTCTCTACGTACAGATGTCTTTCTTCCATTGAGCCGCATATGCTCTTCCTGTAACTTTTACCCACGAATTTTAGTCTCCGAGTCTATATTGGTATTAGCCCATTTTTCTCCTGACAGCTCTTTAAGGGTTTGAGGATAGCTGTCTCCCCACAACCTTCCCAAAGGGCAGTATTCCCTATTCTAGATTGTTGCCAGTTAAAATACAGGATGTCCAGGTACATTGACATTTCAGATAAACAGTGAATAATTTTTTGGTTACAAGTAAGTCCCATGCACTATTTGTTGTTTATCTGAAATGCAAATGTACCTGGGCATCCTGAATTTGTAGTTCTTAACCTGGCAAGCCTCCAATTCCTTTCTTTATCCTTCCAGTAACTAGGGCGTTCTGGGCAGGCTCTGGTCAGAAACAATTACTTCAATTCCTTCTACAGATTTTATGGTTTTTTTTTTTTTTTTTTTCTTTTCAGCCTCAGATTTTCTTATGAGGATAATGTGGACAGACTACTAATCTAGTTTGGAAAGCCAAAGATTGAGAGAACATAAATCACACATATATAATTATGATTCAGATAAGAGCAAAGCATAGCTTTATTCTTTTAATTGCAAAATGATATACCAGAAGCTCCTTTTGCACGGCAAAACAGGTAGTTTTGAGAGCATGTGAGCGAGACTGCCTTAGACTTCAGAAAATGAATTTGTGGGACTTGCCGAGCCAAAAACGGTGGCTTTGATAAATAAGTTCATGGATGGTACAGATGCAGACGCCAGAGCTGTCCCTTAATGCTTAGGGTTCAGATGAGATCTACATGCCTTCCGTCTGTTAATGGTGCAGTCAGACTCCCGATACTAGGCAGAAAGCCCCCTCGCCTGAGGCTCTAGCCCCGTGGTTCTTACACTCGAGTGTGTATCACCCGGAGAGCTGGGCCCTACCCCCCACATTGCTGGGTCCCACCTCCAGAATTTCTGAATCACTGGGTCTGGGGTGAGACCTGAAAATGTGCTTTTCTAAGGAATTTCCAGGTGCCGCTGCTGCTCCTGGTTTAGGGCCCACAACTTCAGAACCACTGTTTGAGGCTCATGCATGTTCCTAAGGAGAAACTGGCCCCATATTTATTCATGCAGGTTATAGGCTTATCACGCTAAACCTGCCTTTGGGCACTAAGGAATTTTGAAGAACTAAACGTTAAATCATTTATGCAAACATTTCTTTTGTTGGACAGTGGCCTGCCCTTCCTTCCATTCAACTACTTATTCTGTAGTTATGGCTATTAACAAGGTTATAAATGATCACTGTTATTTGCAAAGTTGCTTGGACAGCCAGAATGGGGAATAGGCAGGAAAATGAAAAGGAGAAGACCCATCAAGCCTCAAAGGTGATTGGAATATGGTCCCCAGGACAGGCTGTCCTCATGACATGTGACAACCAGTGGTCTTTACCAACCTGATTGTTTGCAGAAATAGTAATCCGAGAAACTGAGTTTTTCTTCATGGAGTTTCCATTAGAAGTAAAGTCAAAACAAGAGTTCCCATAGAAGTAAAGTCGAAATTCCCTGTAGATTGTTCACCTCTATCCAGAGGAAATAGGACCTTGGGTGACTTGTGGGTTGCTTTTGGGGGAGGCTGAGCAGTAGGGACCCGAGGGTCACTTGTAGGGATATGGCACAAAGCAGGACAGTCTGCGAGGCCTGCTTAAGTGACTAATCCTTGGGTCTCAAGAACTAGCCCTAGGATAAGATCATGTCCTTGATGCTTTCTTTTCGCCCTCTGTCATGTCTGCAGACAGGAGATTCGAGTCTTTCTGGAAAGATTAGTTGGGCTGGGGGAGGTAGATAGCTGTGTGTTAGAGCAGTGCTGGCTAATAGAAATATTATGTGAGCCACATACATGATTTTACATTATCTAGTAGCCATGTTGTTGAAAAAGAAACAAGTGAACTTACTAATTTAAGTATATTTTATTTAACTCAATATATCCCCAATGTTATCTTTTCAACATTTAACCCGTATAAAATTGTTAAGTGAGGTATTTTTATTCTTTATTTATATGAGTCTTCACAATGCAGCGTGTATTTTATAATAAGCATGGCACATCTAATGTGAAACAGCCACATTTCAAATGCTCAGTAGCCACATGTGCCTAGTGGCCACCATATTGGACAGTGTAGTTTGAGAGTAATTCTGGGATCTAAGATGGGCTTCCTGGGCCTAGGTATTAACACAGATCCGAATATTCAGCTCCTTCAAGCATGTGGGAGGATCCTGGCTCTAACCCAAGCCTTGTTCAGTCCTACAAGTATCTATTAATTATGTCCATCCACCTGGCTCTCTGGAAGCTTCACAGTGAGGGGATGGGTTGTTACTGACGAGTGTTTTTACAGAGGCTGGGTGGTGTGTTTGGGCTAAGAGTCGGCAGTGCGGATTCTAGGACCAGCTGTGTTATTCGCTAGGTGTGTGACCTTGGGCCAGTAATTTTATTTCTCTGGCCTTGCTCTTCATTATCTGTGTTGCCTTTGAAGTCAGAGGGTTGTGCTAGAGAAAACCCCTGAGGTTGCTCTCAGCATCTTCATCCTCTGATTCAATTCCAAAAGCTTTATGATTCAGAGTAAAAGGTTTCTGCGTTCAAAGAACTGAGCAGGCAGATGGGAGGGGCAGAAGGCAGATGGGAACAGTTCAGTAGGAATATGAGATGTCATCCGTATAGGTGTAAGTATGCGTGTAAGTGGGTAGCAGGTCAGAAGGAGAATTCTCACTGTCAGCGAAGGCTTGAAGGATGCTTATTGACAGATGTTTTTCATGGACCCAGAGCAAGAATTTCTGCAATTAATATCACCCAACCTACTTTCTGGTTTTCATTGTCAAGAGCAAATTCTGGGGTATTTGTTCTCCCTTGATTTCCACAAAGCACCTAGGTACACTAAAAAGCCCCTGCAGCGGGAACATTTTGCTGCTTTCAGATTTTGATGCAACTCGCATGTTCAGGTGGAAGGACACAGAGTGCTGGCTAACTATTAGAAATGACCCTGAGCTTGGGAGCAGGGCTTCTGGGTAGAAGACAGATCTCTAACAACAACTACCTGGCAGTTCAGAGGAGAGAAGTCCCTTCCTCACATCTCTGTCCTCAGCAAGCTGAAGGATTAAGTTATGATGATTCAAAAAATGTTCATGTAGATTGGTCTTTTCTGAGGGAAAGTGAAACTCAGCTGATCAGGATTTATTTAAACAACTAACATCCTCTCCCCTCCCCCAGTAAAGTTTTTATGATATTGAAACTCATCTGAAATGCATGCTGGGGAACAGATTGCCATGATTTTCATAACAAGAGGGAAACTGTCTAAATATTCATAAATGAAGTACCCTGAGACTCCTCCAGCTCGCCACATCTGGAATTTCCCCAACTCTTACTACAATTGATGCACATCTGTGGCCTCTGGGGGATAGAAAAAGAGCCCGGAGAAATGGCTATTTAGCATCTTTCTGAACAAACAGTTCAGTCTTGGAGATTCGGAGGACCAGTTGAGCAGGAGGGTTAGGAAAAAGATAATCCTTGATAAAATTTGAACAAAGGCAGGTCAGGCTTTGGAATAAATGATGACCGTGGGGCAAAGGCTAAACCTGCCCTCCCTGCCTGACCTCCCCTCACTCCATCCCTGGACATTTGTACCACCTTTCTGGGCACTTTGTTCATTGACTCCCTTCTTAGGAGTTGTCCCCTGGGGTGGTGACAAAGGGTGGCTTGTGGCGATCCTTGGTCCCTCGAGGTGGGGGCTATGTGTTCTACTCGATATCCCCACCATACAGCCCAGAAAGGTGCCATGGACTCATGGTTGAGCATGTGGAGAATTAGAAGTGACTTACAATTTAACGAGGCTCTATATTGGACAGAGTCTTGTAAAATCGGCATAGAGGCCATGGGTCCCCTTTCTCAAGTTCACAGTCACCAGTTGGAAAAAAAACACATTGGTTCACATAGGACCCTGGAGCTTATTTGGGGTTTCTGAGAGATTAGCAGTGGTTGCTGGTGTTCCACGGGGCTTGACAGACCCTTTGTTCTTTCTAGTCCCTGCCCCAGACGAATCAGCCCAAGAACACCAAGACAGACCCTTGCCCCCACAAAGGTTTATTGGCTCATTGCACGGGGGAGACTGCATAGGAGAATCTGTGCAGCACCATCGCACCAAATAAAAAAGAGTAGTTACCAGTTTGGAAGAGGAATGCAGTGAAATGTAAATGAAGCAGTATTTTGCTAGGCTCCAAGCAACGCAGGGCTGTGCTGAAAGGGGTCAATATCAGGTCTGTACTGGGAGGTGCACCCAGGTCGTTTCTTTGGGAACCACCAAGTTAAAATAAGTATGCAGGGCTGTGTTCAGAACTCTTTAAGTGAGGCTCTGCACTTGCGTGGGGAATCAAGGCTGCTTTTCTGTGTCACAGTGACTTCGTTCCCTCAGTCAAGAGTGGAACATTTCAGGGGCACCTGGGGGGCTCAGTCGGTTAAGCGTCTGCCTTCGACTCACGTCATGATCTCAGGGTCCTGGGATCGGCTCCCTGCTCAGCGGGAGGTCTGCTTCTCCCTCTCCCTCTGCCCTCCAACCCCGCTCATGTGCTCTTGCTCTCTCTCTCAAATACATACAGAAATAAAATCTTAAAAAAAAAAAAAAAGAGTGGAACATTTCATTCTGACTGATATGATATAAACAAAAGCAAAATTTCTGATAGTCTGTGGTTTTAGAGGACCAACTTTCTCTGGGAGTAAGAAAGCAGTAGTGCTCGGAGAAGGGGGTGTTAGGACCCTTTCCAGCTGCACTGTGTGCTTGGGAGAAATCCTATTTCCCATTCATGTTGCAGCTGTCTGTGTCTGCGTTTGGTACGCTGGCGTGATGAATGGCTACGCAGATTTTTACTCTCTCATTCTGAGCTAATTTTTGCTTTCGCACCACATGTTTAAATAGCAGAAAAAGGGGTCGATTTCCTTATGTTGGTTTTTTTTTTTTCCCCCCAGCCTTACCTGGGAGCTCTTTTATGCTACCTTTTCAGTGCAGGTGTTTTTGTTCACTTGTCTCCCCTAAATCTCCTATTTGGGTACGTCCAGTTTGAAACAAGTGTCCTAGTCAGTGCTGTAGAGCCGCCCACACTTGATGTGTCCTAACGCACTCAGGCTCAGCGTCCCAGGGTCGCGTCATGTGCCTCCAGCGCAGATACCTGCTGTCCCGATTCCCAGTGGGGGTCTCCCTGGGAGGGTGCCCAGGCTGCCTATGCTGCTGAAGACCTGGTTTTCAAGTACAGTCCTCTTGGAGGATACAAGCTAACTCCCTTTGTGTTATCTTTGTGGATTTCCTTTCTCCCAAAGACCCAGAGCTTCCCCCCACCTGAGCAGGAGAAAGTGCCACCAAGAGGAGCCGTGGTGAGCTCTGGGCTAGAAGACAGAAAGGCTTTGCTTGTCCGATTTTTTTCTTTTTCTTTTTCTTTTTTTTAAATGCCTCCTTTTAAAGCGAGAGATTAAAAAGTGCCGTAATTCATAGTTGTGAAATAATTTGAACGTCAAATTCGCAACAGCACCTAGGACTAGAGGCGGTCGTTGTGATTTGGGGTCACCGTCAGCTTTTTCATGGAGGCAGGCATTGGGCTCGAGTTGACAACATAGTGACATGTGCCCTGTGTTTCATTTCCCTGTCTGAATTTGAGTGTAGACCAGCGTTTTTCCACCTTGGCACTATTAATATTTGGACCAGATCGCTCTTTGTTGTGGGGACTGTTCTGTGTCCGTTACAGGATGTTTAGTACCATCCTTAGCCTCCATACACTTGATGCCAATCACCGTTACCACCCCCTCCCGCTGTGACAACCACAAATGTCTCCAGGCTTTGCTGGTGTCCCCTGGGGAGCAAACGAGCCCTATTTGCGAACTGCTGGTGCAGACCATAGTAAGCTTTACAAGGCCACTGCTGCATCTCCGCTGCTGGACGCACAGTGGACGCTTAGTTAATATTTACTGAGCAAATGACAAGCTTAGGATTCTCTCCAGCCCTCCGCAGCCAGCCCCGGATCCTCAAACTGACCCAGGGCTGGATTTTCTGTCCAGATCTATCATACAGCACGCCCAGCCGTGGCACCGCCACCACACTGGCCCACCCTCCAGGTCCCCACCGTTGTTTTGTTTCTTTCTCGCATTGAATATTTGCTAATACCCATGGCTGGATCGGTGGCTCTCACAGCGTGGTCCCTGGACCAGCAGCATCAGCATCACCTGGGAACTTGTTAGAGATGCACATCCCCAGGCTTTGCCCAGTTCTTGAGGATCAGGAACCTCGGGGGTTCTGTTTTCACACGTCCTTCATCTGATGCTGATGCCCACTCATGCGTGAGAACCACTGATGTAGACTGTTCCTTAAGCTTCCCTGTTCATGAGAATCACCGGGGTGCTTGTGGATTGCTGATCCCACCTCAGACCTGTTGATGGCAACCCCCAGAGAAGGGGATCTGGGAAGGCATAGAAGCAAAGGGTGTCCCACCTCATTCTTGCCATCAGGAATGGTTGGGGAACCTCACCCACCCCCAACTCCTACTCCTCTGGTCAAAGTCCTAGAACATTGTACGGAGCCCGGTGCCATTTTACTCCTCTAAGAAGGGAGCCTGACTCTTTCCTTTGGGAAATGATTCCCCATTCATGATCCTCTGATGCTTTAAACTGAAGGCATCACTCTATCCTTCCCTCACTGTTGCCTTGTCAAGAGCTCTGTGCCTCATTCCTTCTCCTTGGTTATAAGCTCCTTGAGAACCAGGTATCAGTCTTATTTAACTTAAGTTTCTTTCCCCCAGAACGTGACCCAAGTCCATACCCTTAGTGCATTTCCAAAATACAAAAATCTGGAAAACTAAAAGGTTTTATCACTTGTTGAGTGATAAAACTTGTCCTGGACTAACATGCATTTATGTAGAGTCTTCATTTATACTACTTGGGGGGACAAATCATCCATTTGCTGCAGAATTTTAATGTATTTAATGGTTGGGTGCAGCCCCAGACCCCAGCTGAGGATGTTATCTGTTGTATGGATGGAATACATTTCCTTTCTAAAATCTGAAAAATTCTGTCCCCAGGGCTTCCGGATAAATGATTATGAACCCGTAGTGCCTCAGATAATATTTGTCACTTTAATGAAAGAACTTTAGGTTTTGATGTTGGTGAAAGTAGAAACACTGAGCTTGACACTTTTGTTCTGGTGTCCCAAAGGAAAAGAATTCTAAGGGTGACCTGGTACTTTCCACCACTGCTAGAAGTTCTGGAAGACTTCCTACCAGACTCTGTGACACATGGGATTTTAATCTTCAATGTCCTAAAATCGAGTCCAGAGTTCAGAAAATGGTCCTGGATTTAATGTTATTTCCTTGGTGTGTGTGTGTGTGTGTGTGTGTGTTCTGCTTGCTGATATGTTTATTCTGTTTGTTCTGCTTTATTTTTTTTTAAGCTGAGGGTATTTTTTTAAGTTTGTTTGTTTGTTTTTTATATGAATAGATTATAAAACCATCTGAAGGGAGTCATGGGCTGTGGGCATGTGAGTTCAATTTCTTAAATGGTCTGTTTTTAATCTCATGTAAATTTGTAGAAGTTTAGAGATTGAAATAATGTGTTTTTTGTTGGGGGGTATGTGAATCATGACTGGACTTCTTGGGGTTTTAATAGAACAAGTTTCTTAAAATTAGAATACCAATCAGTAATTAGTATAGGGATCTTGATTTGGAAATAGGCAAAAGTCTCAGGCTCCTTGAACCTTCTGATATCTTACACAACATTTTCTCTGCACCTTGGAATGTGTCTTTTTTTCCTTTTTCTGGAGAGAGGGAATCACTGTTTTTTTAATCAGATTCTTAAAGGACTCTAAGACAAAAAGCTCAAGTGACGCCTGGCTGGCTCAGTCAAAAGAGCACGCGACTCTTGATCTCAGGGTTGTGAGTTCAAGCCCCACATTGGGTATAGAGATTACTTGAAAATAAATACATAAATGTAAAAAAAAAAAAAAGACAAAAAAGCTCAAGAATTGATTGGGACTTCAGTCTTAGGGTAATTCATTAGTTTTTTTTAAAAAAAATCTTTCTAAAAAAAATAGAGACCAATTGCTGGGTAAGTTGTGCCTTTCTTTTTTTTATGTGCATGTGGGCATTCATGTCTATTTAATCTTGGACTAATTAAATCCACCTAATTGAGGAATAGATGGAAAATGCCTGCCTCCAAAAATTCATTTCATTCCTTTCCTCTCCATCTCTGTCTGCTACTCATTTAAAATTTCTAATCTTCCCACATTCAGAAAGCATTTGGAATTATATTCTTCTTTCAAGACATATCAAATGCCTCCTCCTTTGTGAACTCCCTCCTGAATGTAATCATGAGTTCTTCTGCCACACCACAGCCATAGCCCATCAGAGTGAGTCTGTGCTTCTTCCAGCATTTGTCTTTTCTTCTTATTGTCCTTTCACCCTTGCCTTTCCCCAGGTATTAGTTTGTCACTTGCACACGAGGGTGTGATGGGTAGTGACTTGCGTATCACAGGCCCAAGAACTGACAATGTCTTTTTCATGGTGTTGCCTCAATAAATGTTTGAATTAAAGTAGGAAACATCTTCGTTCCATATACTATGAAAATAAAGTCCGAGTCTCAGAGTTAATCTATTTTTTCACTTGTTATTTTTTTAGTATCTTAAAACCATTGGTACATCCAAACTGATAGCATGTTTTTATTTTCCAGTACTGCTGAATTAGGACCCAAATGCCTCAGTAGTAAAAACAAATTCTTACTTTCAAATATATCATGATAACTTAAAATGTGAGCCTATGGTTGCCAAGTTTGATCAGGGGTGTTCTGAGTTACAGTGCCCGTGACTAGAGCCATGAAATGTCAGAGTTGGCCGGAACTCAGGTCTAGTCCAGTGTGTTTTTTGGAGCCTCCAGAGCTTCATTGAGATAATTTTGGGGGCCTGGGTGGGAGATGGGCCAGCCCCACTCTCTAATTTAACCAGAGCAGCTCTGTTTTTAGTTGTTTTATTTTGGAGTTTGGGAATAAGTTGAAATTTGCTAAAAAGTGTTCTGTTGAAGTTAACCAAACTCTCCTCTCATCCCTCCTTGGCCAGTCTCTCATTTTACACCTGAGGACACTGAGGTGCAAAGCTATCTTGTAGTTGCCTCAGATTTTTATGCTCAGGACAGCCCAGCTAGGATTGAACCTAGTCTTGACTGTCCTGACTCCTGGCCCAGAACACTCTCCTCCTGTTTAGCTGTCCCTCCAATTTTCCTCCACTTTGTAGGTATCACTAGGAGATCAAGAAACATTGAGTGGGAGCTGCATCAAGTTATGGGGATGCAAAAAGGGTGAGCCTGATGTCAAAACCTGCTTCATGGACCATGGTAGTTGGCAGTAGCCACTGCTACCCGTATCTCCTCCTTTTATCTGAAATTGGTGCCTTTCGGATAATTCTGTGTCTAATGCCTCACACATAAAATAGCATACGTGGTGGGAATGTTTTAAAACTAGGTTATGTTGATGGTCATACAACTATATACATTTATTAAAACTATTCATACTGTACAATTAAAATGAGTGACTTTTCTGGTATAAAAATTACATGTCATTAAAGCTGTTAAAAAAAAAAGGCAGGGGAACACTTGCCCTCCTTAACTAATAGCAAAACTGAGCAGAAAACAAAATGGCCCCGTGAAACATTTTAAAGGCATACTAGTACTTTTTTATAAATATTTTCTCACTATGTTGGTTACAAGTCAATTCCACAGTCATTTATTGACCCCCTGCTATGGGCCAGTTCTTGAGGTAGCAAGGGAAGAGATGGGGGAGAGGGAGTGACACAGATGTATAGGAAGAGGCTTTTTGAGTGGAGGCAGGTTATAGTCAAGTGTTTCGGGGAGGCAACTGGAGGTGTCCTCTTCTACTGAGTTCCTTCATGCCAGGGTACCTTCTGCTTTGAGTGATAAATACCTATGCAGCCATAAAGTAGTGGTAAGCAATACAGTTTTATGGAGTCAGGTAACAAGGGATCCAGAGACAGGCCCCCTGACGTTGGTTAATTCGACAGACATCTCAATGGTGTCAAGACTCAAGAGTCCCCTACTCTGTGATTTTCCTGGCTTTCCTCTCATGGTTGAACTATGACTGCAACAGTGCTGAACACTATACTGTGTTCCAACAAGTATGAAACAGTGTTAAAAGCAGAAAGGCAGGGGCAACTATTTTCTTCACAACCCTTTTTTTAGTCAGGGAACAAAATCTAACAGCCTCCTTCCCACTCCCAGCAGATTTCCTCTCACATCTCTTGGCTGGAAGTAGATCACATGCCCGCCCCTAAACCAATCACCGACAAAGGGGAGTGAGATTAACGTTATTTGCCTAGACATATCTCCTTCATTTCTACAGTTGTGGGCAGTTCCCTATTCCCAAATGTAATACCCGATTGCAGCAGGATTATATGAACTGGGAAAAGGATGGGGAATGGCTCCTGTGAACCAATGTCTACCACACTTAATGAACTTTTTTGGTGGAAAGGAATAGAAACAATGCTTGTTTTTTCCTTTGTTGACCGCGGGTGTCTTACCTTGTTTGTAAAATAGTTCCATGATTTCGATACAATGAATTATTCTTCAAACTGGGACCCTGCAGGGCAGTTCTTCAATAATGCTGTATTTGTTTCAGTGTTGTAAGTTTTGAGGTTGCATAGTCATATTTCAGTAGCACAGTCAATAGGAAAATTGGTAAAGAGCTGTCATTATCCAATTTAAAGATGCTTTACTTTTTCCCTCTTAGAATATTTGGCTGATTCAGAATTTGGAAGGATTGCTATTACTAATTAAAGAGAGATGAAACGTTAGTAACTCTGTGGACCTAGGAATCTTTAGACAGATTAAATATTGATGGGATTTAGAACTAGTGCCCCTCAGCGCGGCTTAATGAGCAAAAGGCATCAGGGGCCCAGAGTACCTAAGATGGAAGGTTTCCAAGACTAGGATGGGGAATGTAACTGATATACTCTGTCCTTTGGACAGAAAGCGAAAACATTTGCCACAGAAAGTGAGTCCCTCTCTTTCCCTGACCCCTCTCCCTCTCTCCTCCCCGCACTCTCATCATATCTGAACCGACCCTAGACCACAGCGTGTCTGTATTACAAATCTTTTTATTGCCTTTATTTTATATAGCACTCTCTTTGATTGATGTGACATTAACCATAATAAACCCCCCACATTTCAGTCATATAAATTGTACTAGGGACAATATAATTGATATTTGTGTATATAGCTCTAGGTTATGATCTGTCTGCAGGAACTGGCCTGATCCTTGGGAAATATCTAAGGCCATTCAAAGCCATTAGGATTGTTGACTTAGCTGCAGAATAATAAATGCCTGTCCCAGGAGATACTAATTCTCTGGAATTTTTCTTTCTACCTTCTGTCCTAAGTCATCGAACCCCACTTTTCCAAGTTTTACTTTCCCGGCTACCTGACAAATGTTTTTGCTCTCTTCTAAACTGGTGCTTTTGTGTAAATAGAGAAGATTTAACATCAGATAGAATTTCTTTTTTTAAGTTTATTTATTTATTTATGCAATCTCTACACCCAACGTGGGGGCTCGAACTCACGACCCCGAGATCAAGAGCCGCACGCTCTTCTGACTGAGCCAGCCAGGCGCCCCTCACATCAGATAGACTTTCAAAAGCATATAATTGATGGCACATTTGAACTGGTTTTCAGTGGCTTTAGTGTTTTTCTCTCTTTGATGGACATCCTTGCTGATGAACATCCCCACCTAAATAGGCGGGTTCCCACAGAAAGGCCATGGGACATACTTGAACAAGTTTGTCTCCCCAGTATACACATGTGTATAAAGAACATTTAGTGGGTATTTGTTGGCTGTTTGTGGTTGACACATGTTCACATACAAATATATGTCTCGGGAGATGTACCATAATGGAGTCTTTTTTATTGTTTTGAGTACCATGTCAGCTTTTAACATACACAGATACCCTGTTTCTGATTTAATGATGTGTGGAAGAAAGCAAAGAGGGCAGAAGTTAAGCTTTTTGCTCTTTGTAGATTATGTCTGCTTATGCATGCACCCAAAGAGTATATAAAATGGTATATAAAATAAAGAGTACATAAAATATACATCTGAGACCAAGGAAACCTTTTTGCTTTTCTGCCTGAGAGACACAAAGCAGTCAATGGCACTTGATGACATCACGTGATTTGTGAGGGGGAAAAAATGAAGAGAATAAATAAGCATGAGCCCCAAATGAGCAATCTTAGGTGGTTTCCTGAGGGTGACCCTTTCTTTTATGCAGTCGTTATATCCTGTTAAGTGTGCTTTTCCCTGAAGTTAATGTGAGAGAGGGCATCTTTTCCTGGGCCAGCCCGTTAGATGAAGTATTGTAAAGGTTGTGTTTTCTTTTCTTCTTACAGCCAAGGATTACTGCAAAGTAATATTTCCATATGAGGCACAGAATGATGATGAATTGACAATCAAAGAAGGAGATATAGTGACTCTCATCAATAAGGTAAGCAAAGGTTCCCTCCTGCCTTTAAAACTGCGAACCACTTCGAGGCATTACTGGACAATACAAGCTTTTGTTTTGGCCTTGAAACACTTGATTTTCACTTCCTGAACTTGCAAGGAAGAATCTTGCATCTTTCCTCTTGATCAGGCTAAGCCCAGTGTATCCAGGTGAATGAACAAACTTGAAAACCAAATAGATTCTTTTGGCCTTGGAGCCAGCTGCAGATTGGCATGGCCCGGTGGAAAACTCCATCCCAGAACGGCTAACCCAGAAGGCGGTCTGCTTGGCTAGAGTCCACCCTGCACAGCAGCCCTGGCTGCAAAGCTGTGTCATGAGGTATCCAAAGAGGGGCTTTAAAAAGGCAGATCATGCCTCACAGGCAGCAAACGTGTAAAGACTGTGTGCTGTTCAGATCAAAGACAGGTAGTATGCCTGAGAGAATTTTGTTTGTCTTGTCTGGGCTAAGAAGGTTGGATGATTTTATTATCATTACAGGCAGAGCCCTGTAAACATACAGAGAGCTATAAAATCTGTGTGAAGTGATACAGCTTAACAGGGCCTGAACCGTGTACTGTGTATGCTTTCATGCAATGGTACTCGCCAAGTAGGTGGTTGAAAGATATTTAAATGATTCCTTGAATATATGGCATTTTGTCTGAGATACAGGATTCTCATGATGGTCTAATACGGTGAAAAGCTGACCCATCTTTAAGATGTGTAAGTGGCTTTATTCTGAGGTCCAAGTGAGTGGCAGGGAACACATGATGCTCTCGGCACAAGCGTGACTTGAGGATCATCGTGGCTGCCTGTGTTCATGCAGGGCTAGAAAGCAGTGGCAGGGTGGAGAGTGCAGGGAAGGGGGAGAGAGAACAGGGGTTAGGGTGGGGGAGGTAGGCCCTGGGTCTCACTCCTGCGGCCATTACTGAGAGGGAGGGGATCACCATGTTTGCCTGCCCCCTTCCTCCACCCCCACGTGTGTCCATAAAGTGATGGGTACGATTTGCCTTTATAGTCCGCGACACTTATCTTTAAGAAATGATTGTAGAAGTTGTATGTTTTAAGAGCCTGGGCCAAAGATGCCAGGGAATTAATGACCCCAGAGGTTAAGCAGCTCACCAAAGATCAAATTATTTTAGGGAGAGTGCTGGCCTTATCCATATGACAGTGGTACGCTAGGCAGTGCTAAGAACGCCTTTCTGGAATAGCAAACTACTCACAAACCTGCTGAGGGGCCAAGAACTTGCCCATTGTCTTACCTGTAAGCTATTCTCCCCACATTCATTTTAGCATATTTCTGTAAGTGTTTTCCGTGGCAGGAGGAAATCAGAGCAGGGTAAACTGCAGCCCTTCTTGTTCCTTTCTGCCAAGGAGGCAGAAGCGGTTCTTCTCCTTCTTTCCTATCCTTCCCCTCATCCTTAAGCCGTGCCTCCTTTCAGGCGGCTTCTGCGCGGCACGTTTCCTATTTACAGCCATACCCTTCACCAAACACTCGGAATAAAGAAGTTATTAAATAGGTATAAAGCATAATACAAATACTTCGATGATTAGCACAGATACTTAGTTTTAGTCCTACAGGGAAAGGGGTAGATTGCTTTCCCCTGTGATGATAAGGCAACCAGAGGGTGCAATAACCCATTCTTTGCAGTGGGGGAGGGGGGCACTTTGCTGTTTGTGTTTTTCTTTTCGTTCGGAGGGGGCAGCCTCATTTTAACTGAAAGCCAGATGTATCAATAATATTTAATAAGGTTTTGGGGGGAAAAAAACCACCACGGATGGTCTCTTATCTGAATACATCTATCTCTACCTTAATATATTATATTCCTGTCCTTTTCATTTGATTACATAAGATGAGAACACATTCATCTTGATGTTTTTGTTCCTACCAGCTTGAGATCCAGTCTGATAAAAAGAATTGAATTTTTCTAAAGAGTTTAGTCAGAAAGAGACTCTCTCCTGGTTCCATCCTCCATGCACACGGCCAGGAGAAATGAACGGACAGATGTGGAAGGCTGCTCTCAGGAGTGTCCGGGATTGTGCCGGATGTCCCCACTTTCATAGCTTCGTGCAATTAGGCACAGTTTAGAAACTGAAGCAGCTTATAGATAGTATTATGACATTTGCAAAACATGACCTCGTTATCCTTGCCCCTTGATCCTGCTCCCTCCACAGCACCTGCTCCGGAGGAGAACCCTAGGGAGGCCAGGGGTGGAGGGATGCTGGCACCCCAGCCCCCTCTTTTTATCATCCCCTAATGGTGCTTTGCTCATGGGACCCCTCTGCTCCAGTGAAAGTCTTTAGCAACTTCCCTCTCCTTTATTGTCAAATCCAGCTAGATTCTCCTGGCACTCATTTGCCTGGGCACTCTGGCCTCACTCTGGCTTTCTGGCCTTGGTCCACATCACTGTTGTACAACAAACTCTCCTGGGATGTCCCCATCCTGCTCGTGCATCCTCCCTCACTTGAACCACGCCGTGTTCCTGCTGCCCAGAACGCCCTCTTCCAACCCGATTAGCTGGTTTTTCAATAGCTAATAATACAGCCAGTCTGAACTCATGCTGCAGTATGTACCTGGGCCCATTTTTAGGTTGTTACTTAAAAATGTCCCCTGTGCGCTATCAATTTTGTTTTCATTATTATTTTATATGGTCTGTGAAATCAGGTCTCTTGATATCCTGTCCTTCAGCAGGTTTTGACTTTTATTGCCATAAAATATCCACCAGCCTTGACCTAGCATTCCACTTGATTGGAAGCATTTTAAAATGACAAGTGCCATGTCGGCTACCCGCTCAGAGAAACCAGGGTTTGAATCCTGGCAACACCATTCATGGCTGTGTGTCGTTGGGCATTTAACTTAACCCCTCTGAGCCTCAGTTTCCCCAGCCAGAAAGTGGACCTCACAGGGCTGCCATGAGGATTTGCTAAGGTGTTCTTTCTCTGAGCGTGGAAATGGGGAAGGAAGGGCTCTTGTGACTGAGCCCAGTTCGCTGCTGGGGCAGGAACACCATGATATGAGGTGGGTAACAGTGGTGGCAGATTTGCCTGAAAGTAGCTCAAAATTCACAAGGGGTGAGATTTCAGCAAGAATTTGGAGAAAAAATATGCCATAAGTATTTTGCTTGCTGAAAAGTGGGGGAAAATGGAGTCTGAGTCTGTCACACCCTGCTGACGTTATAGAAAATTCTTACATCTTCCTCGGAGTTAAAGGATCACCTAGAAAGTCATTTAGATGAATGTGTGCTGTTGATATTGTAAAGAGAAGAGCTTCACTATGATTTGTTTAATATGTATTTTGATATGCTTCTTTATTGTATGTATGAGTTGAGATGAAAAACCTGAATCGAATCCTTGTTGTCTAAATTTGACTTCTTTGGCTGGAGAGGTTCTCGATGTACCCCAGTGCCACTGGTGTTTTTCTTTCAGAGTCAGCTAAGGTGGTTTCCCTTTGTCCTGTTTTTCTGTGCTGTGGCAGGAGTCACAGGGCAGGCGTTGCCCTCATTTTTAGCCCTAGATTGTCATTTCGTGTAGCTTTCTAGAAAATGAGTCAGACACCCTTAGTGGGGTCTGTAAGCCCTCCACGGTTCCTGAAATAATGTGCAGAGACCTGAACTATTTGTGTGTGTCCCTGGAAACTAGGATGAAATGTGGCAACCCAAATGGTTTGTTTTTTAGTTTATTTATAAAGAATTCTTGTGGATTTGGGAACATTTCTACTTGCACAGAACACACCTGTGTTTAGCTTTTATTTCCAGTCACTCAAAAATAGCTCCTTCATCTGTGTTCCTGCCGCCCCCATCCCTGCTTTCGTGATTTGTGCTCAGAGCATGGTTGAAAGGGTTCAGAAGACTCTGGGTCTGGTTTCCAACCAGAGAAGCTCCCTGGATAAAGGCCGAGAGCAGCCTGGTGCAGGCCAGGCTGGGGTTCAGCTGTAATGGTGGCCGCCACCGGGCGCTCCTTGCTCTGACCACTGCCACCTGGGGGAGAGCGAGCCCAGCTGCCGAGAGGGCCGATGTTCCTGCCCTTGGCCGACAGTCTCCTGGCCTCAGCCCCCCTAACCCGGAAGGAAGGGCTGCCCACGTGAGCCCTTTGTAAACTAGGACCTTTAAGTATGTGTTTCTTATTAAAAAGCTCCCCTGAGGAGCTGTGTCTTTGACCCCTAACAAAGCAGACACAACCCTCCCCCCGTTTCTTCATGGGTATAAGCCTATCTGAGAACATGAAGGTAAACACTAAGAAATAATATTATTGATTAAAATCATGGAGCAGTGAAGATGGAAGGAAGGGGAAGGAAACTGATAGATGGACCCTAAAGAAAGAGGGAAGCCAGAAGATTAGATAAAGGTAGAAATAGAAGAAAAAATACAAAGTGGGGCGCCTGGGTGGCTCAGTCGGTTAAGCGTCTGCCTTCAGCTCAGGTCATGATCCCGGGGTCCTGGGATCAAGCCCCGCATTGGGCTCCCTGCTCAGCTGGGAGCCTGCTTCTCCCTCTTCCTCTCCCCTTCCCCCACTCGTGCTCTCACTTGCTCTCTCTCCCTCTCTCAAATGAATAAATAAAAAATCTTAAAAAAAAATACGAAGTGATAGTTTCACCTTTTCCTCAGGATATATCAAACCAGGGATCTTTAAATATTTGGAGCTTGACCTGTTGTGAGGGCGGAGTTAGGACTGCAGACTTCATCTCTACCCTCCTCCTTTCTAGACAACTCTTGAGCACCTGACTTAATAATGGGTCAATTTATGTGCAAGACCATGGCTTCCCAGTACAGGACCCTCCCAGGGTGGCTGGCAGCAGGAGCCCAGGGCCCCTCGTCGCCATTCCTTTCCCTCCTGGCGGCCCTGGAAGTTAGGTGGGACCACGGGTGTCCTGTGCAGATCACGGAGAAAGACCGGAGGCCTAGAGCACGGAAGCGACTTTCCCAGGGTCTCCAAGCACGGCAGGGGCAGAACCAGGGCAGGGTTGAGCTGCCTGAGCTGCCTTGTGGGGCTGTCAGATGCTCCTAGAAGGTGGGGCTCAGGTGCTTCCAGAGGCAACTTGTCTACTCACTGAGTCATCGTCTGTTGCTGGATATCTAGGGCAAGTGCCTATCAGATTTTCTTTGTACCTTAAAGACATTATCATTATTTAATCAGGAAAACGGTATTACTATGCCATTACCCCATCTTCTTGCATGTTTCTGATCTCTTAGGGTCAGGATTATCCATGACTTTCTCCTTCCACTGTCACCGCCACAGGAATGAAATGATAATCAGTGCAGAGGAAATGATGAACTCGGCTCCGGGCTAATATTGGTTCTTTCTGTGTCTGAAGCCTTCTTCTCCCCCTTCCTTCCTCTTTCTTCCATGCAGGCAGATTTTGCCTTCCTCTTTTCTTCTGGCTCGGTACCACTTAGTTTTCTGCTGGCTTTTAGCATGAAAAAAGAAAGAAAGAAAGAAAAAAAGAGTGAGAAAGAGAGGGAGGGAGGGAGGAAGGAAGAAAGATGAAGGAAGGGAGGAGGGAAGAAAGAGGAAGGAATGAAGGGAGGAGGGAGGGAGGGAGAGAGAGAGAGAAAGGTGGGAGTCCTGAGCTCCTTCTTAAGTCATTCTGTGATTATATGTTCTTTTGTTTGTTCTAATGTTTATTTTCCCTTCCTGCCTCCCTCTGATTAATTCATTAATTGAAACATTTATTCATGGGAGAAATGTTTTCACACTTCCTTGCTTCCCGCCCCACAGGAAGTAAGGATGTTTCTTCAAAGAGAAGTGGTTTTAGGAATCTCAAGAAAGGTTCTCGCGCTGGTATAAGAAAGCCCATCAGCTAAACAGATTGCTGGCCTTGACCCTTTCTCTCTGCACTGCTGAAGCTTTTAGCAGAGCTAAAATGCTAGGATTAAATGTGGTTTCAAGGGTGAGGAGTAAATTAGCAGGTGTTACCCTGAAAATGATGACACACTGACAGACCCATTAGAAGGACATGTTTTATGAGTGAATGAAGAAGTTAAGCATAGGTCTGGAATCTGGGTTTACACACATTTGAAGAATGCCCGTGTTCAGCAAATGAGTCATTTATGTCATAGGATGTATTTCTTGTAGTATGGCCTGCCTTGTTACACTGCATATGTCCTTCCTGGAGACAGAAGTCACAATCTCTCTCCTCCTCAGAGCATTAGAAATCCCCAGGAATACGGTTTGCTGCTGTTTTGTCTTCCTCCTTTTTTTTTTTATTATTACTATTTATTTATTTGACAGAGGCAGAGACAGCGAGAGAGGGAACACAAGCAGGGGGAGCGGGAGAGGGAGAAGCAGGCTTCCCGTGGAGCGGGGAGCCCAATGCGGGGCTCGATCCCAGGACCCTGGGACCATGACCCAAGCCGAAGGCAGACATCCAACGACTGAGCCACCCAGGCACCCTTTGTCTTCCTCTTTAAAGTAACCAGGACACTGGGACTGTAGAGAAGAATCCTGATACCATGAGGACGTTTGATCAAAACTCTTCCTCACTGAGCTCATTTATTATCAAAAACACAGTTTAAAATTAGATGAGGTTGGTAAACACAGGACTTGAGGTGGTAGAAAATTTCTCTTTCGTTTACCAGTAGACAGTCAAAACAGTACCACCCCCAGATTTTGATGGCCATGATTGCAGATTTTTCATAGACAGATGAGTTTGCAGTTGATAAGTCGCCCCAGCTTTTTATGCCTCCGCAAGTGATGTAAAACTGTTGAAAGGGACCCTGCATCTGTTTGGCCTAATGGTCATCTCCGTCCAGAATGCTGTGTTTTAGCGGCGGGACATTGGTAATCCGTGCAACACCATCTTGGAATACTTTTCTCCTGCAACACACAGAAAAACCTGCAGGTGTCTTAAGGAATTAGAGAAACTCTGTTTTCTACTTCCAACCTTTCTGTTGGTATTACTCGGAGAGGGCCATTGTGAGAATTAAATGAGATGTTGAGGCTCAAAGTGCTTTAGGAATATAAAAGTTGATTCTCATTACTGCTCTGAGAAGTTAGTATGGGAAGAAGAGAAAACAAATGCCCAGTGACTGGAAGTTTTTACTTCATATATTGAACTGCCCTGAAATTCAGTTCAGCACTTTCCCTGAAATTCCCCTTTATTATTTATTTTTTTGACTTTTCTTAGGAGAAAAGTAATTTATTATAGTTATATAGCCTCTGTCTTATTAAAGTATCTCAAAGCTCTTTACATTCACATTTGCATTTTATTAAAATCTGCTTTTCTGAGATGGAAGGTGGCATGGGATGCACTTTTAAATAGTATTATATAAATAATCTTACTTTTGGGGAAAAAATGAGAAGAAAACAGATAAATAGATAAATACCAAAAAAAGTCAAAATCACCTCTCCATGTTTGAGCTGTATTCTTCCAGATGTTTTACACACAGAGACACACACAAATTACAGTTCAAAATAAAAACAAGATCATAGCACATACACTATTTTGTAACCCTCTTTTTTCAAAATATATCATGCCTGTCTTTGGCAGCACGGTTAAAATGGTTCCTTAGAGTCCTATTGTACAAAGTACCCCAGTTCTCTTTTATGTTTAGCTTGTTTCTAGGTTTTCCTTATTTTAGACCATGTGGTGTGCAGTCATCACTTTGTGAATTCTTGTGCATGTAATTAGTTCTGCTACTTTCTACTACTTGTATAACCTTGGGAAGATTGCTCAATTTCTCTGTGCCTCAGTTTCCACATCTGTGAAATGGGGGTGATGATAGTACCTACCTCCTGGCGTTGCGAAGATTAAATGAGTTAAAGTAGCTAAATCACTTAGCATGCCTCGCTCAGAGTAAGTGCTGTAAAAATGTTAATAGTTGTTATTATTTCTTGATGATAAATAGCTAACTGTATGCTGCCTCAGTTCCTTTTAAAGGTATTTGAGTGGTGTTATGAAAGGTTGTGCCAATTTAGCCTCCCCACAGGAGTGTGTGCGAATGTATTTTCCTGTCCTTGTCATCCTTGGATATTATCATTCTTTCTAATCTCTGCTAATCTGATAGGTGTTTGCATTTTTTAAAATGATTACTCAAGTTGAAAATGTTATGTGTCATTTTCCAATTGATTTTTATAAAAATACCTTATATTCATGACATTAACCTGTCATCTTTCACATTATAAATGTTTTTTCTTAGTTTATGACTCAGAGAGATATTTAAGAAAAACATCATTAAAAATAAATACCTTTTAGACTTAAATTTTCTCCATTTCCTGGTTAACTAGATAATGCAGTACAATTCATCCTTTTAAGAATAGTTTTACTTAAAGCTTTTATATTTTAGTCCTAGTTGGAAAGGGTAGCTGGCTATTAAATGCATTCCTTTTCTGCCTTCCTCAGGGCTTTCAGAGGTTCTATTTAAAGCTTCTGTCCTTACAAGCATTTTTTTTTTTTTCCACAATGGCATTCAGAGAGCCCCTGAGGTTCTGCATGGATATATATAAGGATCCTCATTCTAGATCAGAGCTGGGCCAACTTTTTCTGTAAAGGGCCAGAGAGTAAATATTTTAGGCTTGATGGTCTTTGTTGCAACTATGCAAAAGCAGTCATAGAAGTAAATGAATGGGCATGGCTGAGTTCCAATAAAACTTTATTCATAGACACTTAAATTTGAATTTTGTGTGATTTTTCACATTCCTTGAAATATTCTTCTTTTGGTTTTTTAAAACCATTTAAAATGTATAAACTATTCTCAGTGGGATGAACAGAAATAGGTAGCAGGCCAGATTTGGTCCATGGGCTATATAGTTTGCTGGCCCCCGAGATAGAATGTCTAGAAACAGACCCAAAAAATACAGCCAATTAATTTTCAACAAAGGTTCAGGAAGAATTTAAGAAAGAAAGGATAGTCTTTTCAGAAATGGTGTTGGCACAATTGGAAGTCCATAAGCAAAACAAAAACAAAAATACCCTAACCTAAACCTAATACATGATGCAGAAATTAACTCAGAATGGACTGAGTAGATCTACATGTAAAATAGATGTACTAAAATGTAACGTAGATCTACATGTAAAACAAAAACCACAAAATGTTATTTATGACATGACACCAAAAGCACAGTCCATGAAAGAAAATACTGCTAAATTGAACTTTGGCAAAATTAAAAACTTTCGCTCTGCAAAGATAGCCTTAAGAGAATGTTGGTTGGTCTGTTTTTCTTACAAGGCGATTTGAGCCCCACTGTTGAGTAAATAATTGCCTGTTAAGTAATTGCATGAATTTCAAGGACCTTGGTTTTGTTCTCAGTCTTCCTGGGAATATCCTTTGTAACACAAGACCGCAAATCTCCCTTATCAGAGCCTTCTCCCCCAAGGTAGCAAACAAATGTAGCCACACTCTGCCAGTCAGGCCTGGGCTCAGCTGAGCAGCCTGAGGGCCTAGATTTGACCTGGGAATTGTATTTTTCACTCACTGCATATGGCCTATAAGCTAAATTTGCTGAGTATAGAGAAAAAGACCCCCAAACAAATTTTTATGCCGAGGAGTAAGTTTTCCTAATAGGAAAACTGAAATATGGATTTGTCTGGTGAAGAATGGAAATGGAAGGTAGGCATTTAGGAATTTACTAATAGTTGCTACAGCTGGCTTGGATGATCTTGATGTTCATAATGATCATGGCTATGCCCTTTAGCTCATATTCCTTCCTGGTCCTTATCTGTGAAATGAAGATACTCCCCCACCTTCATCCTTAACAACTTTCTTTGTTACCTCTTAGAGGTGGTGCAGGAGCTAAGAAAATCTCTTAAAACATAATGAAAGATGCTTTATAAATGCCAGTGTCTTTGTCAATGAAGCAAAATGATTTTTTATTATATCTACTACCCTTTTAATGGAAGAAAAGCATGTGTCAGGATACAGAATCAATATCGTTTTCTAAACATAAACGCAAATGAAAAGTCAGCTGTAGGATGCACATCCTTGAGAGGTAAACTGTGTTTTTAGCCACGTGGTTTGGATGAGCCGAAAGTATCATTAGAAACAGCTTTCAAAATTTAGCATGAAATGGGCGCCTGGGTGGCTCAGTCGGTTAAGTGTCTGACTCTTGGTTTCGGCTCAGGTCATGATCTTGTGGGCCCTGGGATTGAGCCCCTTGGTGGGGGGGGGGGGGTCCGTGCTCAGCAGGGAGTCTGCTTGAAGATTCTTTCCCTCTGCCCCTCCCCCCACTTGTGCACGTGCATGTTCCCTCTCTTTCTCAAATAAATAAATCTTTAAAAAAAATTAACATTAAATGGTCATCTCAATGTAAATGACTTAACAAGTAGAAATGAGAAATTTCTATGAAAAAAAACTGTTGCATGATTTTGCATCCTTGATTATGTTTAAATAGACAAAAAAAATGTAAAAGTGCTTCCTTAATGAGTTGCATTTTATGTATGACTTGTTCATGTGCCTTTATGTGTTAATGGCACACGTCATGCTTAAAGCCCAATCATAAGTACACAGGAAAGGTCCTCCCCGCAAATATCCCCTTTTCACATGATTACTGATTTTTGAGGTAGATTTATGGGGATAGAAGGTCTTTCATTCTGATATTAGAAAAAAGGCTAAAAGCATAAGTATTTCCTGAAATTTAAGATTATATAACCTGCAAATAAAATAATGAAGTCAGTAAGCTATTCTTGTATATTTGTTGTGTGCAAACTATATGGCCATACCCCACAACTCTGGGAGATGCCCAGTGTGAATGGTGACCCTGGGGTTGGACCAGTACAGAAATTATCTATTGGGTGCTGTTTTCTGAAGACGCTCCAGATAGAAGCATCTTTTTCTAAGAGGGAAACAGACTGAGTAACGAGGCCTTTGGGCTTCTGCTCTGGCTTGTCTCCTATTAAAACCCCTTCAGGCCTTCCTCATTCCTGCCTGCCTGCCTCTCATAACGTCTGTGGAAATTCTGTTCTCTTTCTGGGGACCGAGATTTGATTTCAGCTTTTTGCTCAGTTCTTAGTGACATCTGGACTCAAAGGTTACTTCTGTGGCAAATCCTAACCCATGGGCTTTGAGTGGGTTATGGGAGTGTAGGATGGTGATCCCCTCTGCTCTCTAGGTGGATGGAAAGGGCCTTAGGTAGCTGGGACCCCCCTCTGGGTTGATGGCCTTCAACAACATTTGGCTTCCAGCAATATGTCATCAAAATATTATCATTTTATATGTGTGCCATTATCTGAAAAAAAGTTGGGTGGCCCTGACTTACTGCATGTATTTAAATTTTCCATATAATGATGTTTAATACTGACTCTACTTTTCCTTAGGGAATATTCCACCTTCCCTGTTAGAGAAATGTGCATATGACTAGCAGAGGAGACTCCAGGATAATTAAAAACTCTCGTATGTCTTTTCATTTTAGAAATTCTTTCTCCAGGACTTCTTTTGGGAATTAGACCTTGAAATAGCTCAGACTTTTAAAGATAGAGCTTCAAGTTCTATTAAATCTAGAAAAAAATAAATTCTAATTAAAGAAACAGTCTTTTTAAGCAAGCATAACTTCTGGTTGTAGCCACAATGGAGTCAAAGGTGTTAGACTTACCCTCCTGCCACAGACAACTTTAAAATCGGACAAAATACATGAACCCACTGTTTTTAGGCGTTGGGTAATACATAGCTCGGGGATGTAATCCTTGGGAAAAGGACTGCACATCAACCCTGGCTTTTTTCCCCCGGGGGCACTTTCTAAATTGCAGCAGAGGGCAGGGGAGCCCCAACAGAAAGCAGAAGACTCATCGGATGGAGGAAACAGAGATCGTAATTCAGGACTGCCAAGGTGACTGGACTTTTCAGGGCAGTGAATTGCTGAGGAGTGAGCTGTACAAAGAAGGGGCTCCAGAAGCCTATATATAGGAGGTTCTTGAGTCTTTTGCCAAATACTATGCTGTGCATCAACAGGGCAAGACTCCACCAGGTCTGGAAGAAAATAAGCCTAGGGGCGTGGGTGGGCTGTGAGCTGAGGGAATATCCCAGAAGTCACCAAGGTTGGGAGATGTTAGAGTTCTGGCCAAGCAGGGTAGAAAAACTTTGCTGAACACACCTGGCATCTAACTGAGAACCCAGAAGAGGCAGTCACAGGAACAGCGCTCCCCTAACCTACCCTAACAAAGCTTTAAGCCGTGCCTTGACAGGTCAAGCTGATCCGCAAGTCACTTGCTCGCCATAACAAAACTCGACACTCTTACAAAGAAGACCTCAAAATCCAGTCTCAGCAGTGTAGCTTGCACAGTTGTTGAGAACATCCAGTTATGTATGAAGAAGCAGGAAGATGTGAGGTGTGGTGTGGGTGGCTTATAGAAGACATGGGGCATTTCTGAATAGTTTTCAGGCATCCATACATGCTTCGATTCATATTGGCATGACTTAGTGAAGGTTCGATTACTGCCCTTTGTGTGTTCCTCATCCAGTTTTTCATTACCGGTTATATAATATGTAGAATGACAGAAGCAGAAGTTAGCGTTGCAAAGCCTCTAAGTTATTGCCCAATAAAAAGTCAGGATTTTTTACAAGTTAGATAGACTCTTTGAGGTCATGAGTTCCCAGTATCACAAAACAGTGAAAGACTCCCTAAGCCTTGATGATCCTAAGATGTTGACATTTGGAATGTGACATTTTTTTTCCTTTAATTTCTTTCATCAGTGTTTTATAGTTTTTGTAGTATAGGCCCTTCACCTCCTTGGTTAAGATTATTCCTAAGTATTTTATTATTTTTGGTGTAACTGTGAGTGGGATTGCTTTCTTAATTTCTTTCTGGTACTTCATTGTTAGTGTATAGAAATGCAACATATTCCTGTATATTAATATTTTGTCCTGCAGCCTTACTGAATTCATTTATCAGTTTGAGTAGTTTTTGGTGGAGTCTTTAGGGTTTTCCATATGGAGTATCATGTCATCTGCAAATAGTGGAAGTTTTACTTCTTCCAATACCGATTTGGATGCCTCTTACTACTTTTTTGTTGTCTGATTGCTGTGGCTAGGATATCCAGTACTATGATGAATAGAAGTGGGGACAGTGGACATCCCTGTCTTGTTCCTGACCTTAGGGCAAAGGCTCTCCATTTTTCCCCAATAAGGATGATGTTAGCTGTGGATTTTTCATATAAGGCCTTTATTATGTTGAGGTATGTTCCCTCTAGACCTACTTTGTTGAGAGTTTTTATCATGAATGGATGTTGTACTTTGTCAAATACTTTTTCTGTATCTGTTGAGATGATCGCATGGCTTTTATCCTTTCTCTCATTAATGCGATGTATCACATTGATTTGTGAATATCAAACCACCCTGGCAATCCAGGAATAAATCCCACTTGATCATGGTGAATGACTTTTTAATGTGCTGTTGGATTTGGTTTGCTGATATTTTGTTGAGGATTTTTACGTGTATGTTTATCAAGGATATTTATTGGCTTTTTCTGTAGTGTCTTTATCTGGTTTTAGTGTCAGGATAATGCTGGCCTCATAGAATGACTTTGGAAGCTTTCCTTCCTCTTCTATTGTTTGAGAAGAATAGGTATTAACTCCACTTTAAGTGCTTGGTAGAATTCCCCTGTGAAACCATCTGGTCCTGACTTTTGTTTGTTGGGAATTTTTTGATTACTGATTCAATTTCATTGCTCGTAATCAGTCTGTTCAAATTTTCTGTTTCTTCCTGATTCAGTTTTGGGAGGTTATATGTCTCTAGGAATTTGTCCATTTCCTCTAGATTGTCCAATTTGTTGGCATATAATTTTTCATAATATTCTCTTATAATCTTTTGTATTTCCGTGGCGTCTGTTGTTATTTCTCTTCATTTCTGATTTTATTTATTTGAGTGCTCTCTTTTTCTTGATGAGTCTGGCTAAAGATTTATCCATTTTGTCTATCTTTTCAAAGAACCAGTTCCTGGTTTCATTGATCTGTTCTATTGGGTTTTTTAGTCTGGAATGTGACATTTCCATGAGTGAGTTCGTCTCTGGGGCTGTCTCCTTGGCTTCTCTCATGAACTATGGTCTGCCAGGCATTTCTTCTGACATTGAGATAGACAGTAGTCGTCTTTTTCCCTCTTACCTCATAAACCATGATGTTGATGAGCCTGCTTTAATAACTAACTTATGGGGATGTTGGAAATTCTGAGGAGATATCCCAGCCATGCAGAATAATTGCATCTCTTGGGGAGGTGTTAACAAGCAGAGGCAAAGCTCAGTGCTCCTGGGCTCCGGCTTCTATGGATCTTTCTCTCAAGAGCTCCCCTGAAGCTCCATGCAGAAGACGCTCATTAGTAAATATTAAACACTGCTTTCTGTATTGCTGGTGGGATGCTGAGGGTGTAAGACCCCCTCGGGACCCTCTGAGGCTCACTTAACAGCCACACTAAAGTGTTCAGCACTCTTTCTCCTGGAGTGATATCTCAGTCATCAGAGAAGGCCATGAAAAATTTTTTTTCAGCCATGCTGGATAACTTCTGGGAAATTGGGAATTTCTGGGGAATGTGGGGACGGACAGCTGACCACCAAGAGAAGTTACTGAGCAGAGTGCTTTTCTTTTTCAGTTGGACCAACGGGTAAACCCATTTTAATCTTTCCATTGTTTGGTTTGATATGTCCATTTGTAAGCTATGCATTCCCTTCTGAACTCAAATATTTGGAGCACTTACAGTGTCTGAGAAAATGTGGCCTACATTTTGGAGGTACTTTTTAAGTTGTTTCCACAATTATAAACAAATAATTAATGTGGTACAGACCAACAGGTAAGCCAGATCATATAGATGAAGCTTTCTTTTTTTAATGTGACATTTTTTTTTTTTAAGTAATCTCTACACCCAGCGTGGGGCTCCGACTCACGACCCTGAGGTCATGAGTCACATGCTCTCCTGACTGAGCCAGCCAGGCCCCCTTAGATGAAGCTTTCTTGTGTAGCTAATCTATACCTGCCTCTTCCTCATTCAACTTGACCTCACTTTTGATGTTTGAAAGTTGAGAGAGTCTGGGGGAAGATTGGGCCATCCATCATTGCATCCATTCAGCCAACATTTATTCAGAATTGATAGCCAGGCAATGTTTTAGGTATTTGGTGGCTGCAAAGGTGTAAAGATAAGATCCTTGTTCTCAAAAAGCTTACCATTTTTGAGAATCTTGCTACTCAAAGTGTATGTAGTCCATGGACCAGCAGGATATGCATCACCCAGAAACCTGTTAGAAATGCTGAATCTCAGACCTGCCCTAGACCTATTGAATCCAAATTGGCATTTTCACAAGATCCCCAAGTGGATAGTATGTGCATTAAAGTTTGAGAAGCACTGGTCCAAATCATTGATTGTCAACCTGCATATTAGAAGGACCTGGGGACCTCTGAACAGTGCCAATTTCCTGGTCCCACCCCCTAGAAATTGTGCTTGAATTGGTGTGGGGTGTAGCCCAGGCATTGGGAATTTAAAAAATTCCCCAGGTGATTCTAAATGTGCAGCCAGCTTTGAGAAACCCTAAACTCTTAGGTTGCTTTGCATTCTCGACAAAAGGGTGCCCAGGAGGAGGTTGTGGCTCATTCTTTTAACCAATTTGCAAGCCAGGTGGCAAGTTTGTCTTTTCTCAACAATTGTAGCACCGAGACTAGAGGCAGATGCACCAGAGCTGGCTGGTGACTGTCCGCCAACAAGTTGTCCATCAGGGAGCGGCGTCAGCCGGCCCCTGCTGCGGTAGCCGTGGGAAGTACTGGAATGCTCCAGCCGCGTCCCTCAGGGCTCCTCCAGCAGGATCGAGTGGACGAAGGCAGGGCACTGGGGTGTGGGCAAGGCCTCCCTCCTCAGACGCGCCCTGGGGCCTTGGTGTCCCTCTCCTTGGCCTTCTTCCAAGTGTGTGAACTGTGGCCACTGACGGTCTCACCCGAGGATGGTGACAAATGTGTGTGAGCTTAATTCAGAAGATTTCCTGGCCACATTGTCCCTCAGGGTCCCTGGGACCAGTCCATAGAATCGCAATAATGATGATGACCACCAGTGGTCGTGTCGCTCTTTACACCTCACCAAGATTTTCCTGTGTGTCAAGAAAGCGAGACCCAGAGTTTTTATAAGTAATGGACTGCTTAAGTCTCAGCTGGCCCCAGTTTGCCATCTTGCCCCTCTCCCTGCGATATCTCCGAAAACCCGACATAGCGCAGGACGTGGAAGTAGGGGCACAGCACAGCTAAGGTTCTGTTTACTCATTCCTTCAAAGGAAAAACATCATTTGTTTTTTATAAGGAAAAATACCATATTTTACTCATATATCTGCCTGGTGATGAGGCATAGAGAAACCATTTTGAGGACTTGGTCATAGAAGAGTGAACGTTCTCTGTCAGAAATATCGTTCTTTCCATATTCTGGACTCTTGATGAAGTCCAGGTCTACTTTCCTCTGCTTTCGTGCCAGTAGAGCTTATTTCTAATCATCATTGTTCTGGAAACTTTCATCTACATGCTGATCTCTCACTCTTTCCCACGGCAAACTCCTGCCTCATTCAGAAGCCACCCCCTCACCAGCCTATACTGCCCTGTCTTCGTCGTTATTGGAATCTCAAAATCCACTAGGGCGATCATCATCTTGGGTTACATCTGTGGTCCTGGTGTGATGATTATTAGCGTCCCAGGTTTGAAGAGAATTTAAGTGGTCACGCTCACATCTGCCCGTATCTTGGCTGCACTGCGTCTCTCCTCACTGATCGGCTGCTATCTCATTGTCCTGCTTTCACGCACCTCCCGCCATCCTCCTTGGGGACATCCACTCCACCCTGATGACATTCTGGCCTCACAATTCACTGACCAACTGTCTCTCCATTCTGCTCCTGCCACTCGCAGGTGCCATCTTGCCTCACACCTCCCATCACTGTTCAGTAGATGTTGGTTGGGAGCCCCCTGGGAGCCAGACACTGCCTTCACCCTAAGTGCCAGTTCTTGAATGTTCTCTTCCAGGACCCCAGCTTCCCACTCTCCCTCTTCCCTTCCTTCATGCTTCGTGATCCTGCCTTTGACCTTTCTCATTGCCTTGGTTCACCCCTCATTCTCTCTTTTCAGGCTACCTGGTTTTTCTTGGTCCCACTTGTTTTTAAATCTGGCCTAGCACTCCTGCCGGTATTTCTGCACCATAGTGATTCACTGTCTGCCCCTCATACTAGGCTCTGGGCTCCAGAGCCCTGTAAGGACATTATGATTTTCTGTTTACCCCTGAATTCCTCTGCTATCCTGCATGTTTTCAGTCCTCAGTAAATAAATTGAATCTGCTGCTCTTTTACACTTCCAGAAACACAGCCCTCATACGAATAATTGTCTCTTCATCTCTGCCATCAGAAGGCTTGTTCTTTTGCCTGGTTTGTTGAAGAGGAGGTATTTCCGCTTCTCATTTTGCTGTCAGAATTGTTCCTGTTTTCCTTAAATTAGCCTCTCTTGCTAGGGGGTAAGAAGCGCCCCGGTTCTCTATCAGTCTCTGTCCCACTTCAGGTACCTTGACCCTGGGCTCGTTTCTGTCCTGAAGCAGTCACTTTCCTCTGTGTCCTAAGACACACTGGCTGTTTTCTTTTTGGAATGTGCTCATCTCATCCACGAGCCTTGTATTTGTCCTCCTACCAATCAGAACAGTAAGACAGATTGTGCTCTACCTTCATGTTTTCCCTCTCTTACCTTGAATTACACAATGATTAGTACTGTTAATGTTTTCCTTAAGAAGCTGAGTAGAGATGAGCCATCCAAGCCATTCTTCACTGATGGGAGATATAATAAATATGTCATATGCACTGTTTTGCCCTGTAGGCATGTATGAGTTCTAGATTCTGGTTCTATTCTGGATATGCTTCTGCTTATTAAAATTTTATTCATTGTTTTTCTCACATATGAAGGAAAAGGCTTCGTTACAATGATTCTTGGGTTACTGCTTGCAGAAGATTAAGGTGAGGCACGGATTTGCATCAGTCGGAAAATTTGGAAGAAAGCTTTTGAAACTAAACAATATTTGAGTGCCTTTTTTGGATGTAATTCTGTATCAGGTGCTCTGAAATGAATGTGCAGGGAAGTTCAGTCCTCACGTAAGCAAACCCTTTGCACATGAAAAGATTTAAGATTGTTTGAAAAGCTGTTAATGATTGTCTCCTCTTTGGTACCAGAGCTCTTGGTTGATACCTTTATCCAAAAGGACCTGGTATGATATTGTGTGTGGGTCTTTCACATAAGTCTCTAAGCTCCCTGGAGTTAGGGATCGTGTTCTTGGCAGGTTTAACGTCTGGTGCCTACAGAAGGAACTTAAATATACTTGGCATTTCATAGATGTTTGTTGAATTGAATATCATGAAGTGCAAATTAACACAGTTGTGAGTGTTCAAGATAAAGCATTCATCATTATCACTTTCCTAAAGGTGAGTTTCAAGTTGGGTTTGAGGAGAAGAGGACTTGTCCGGAAAAAGGAGAGAAAAGAAGGTGCCAGGCATTTCCTCAAAAGCAGAGCCTTCTGGATTGAAAGATTTAATTTCTAAGGATTAAAAGTAAAGGCATGTCACCCCCTACTCCTTCGCAAGATTTTCTGGTATTGTTGATGACGAGATCTTCTCAGAGTTGGAAGAACATCAGAAGCCATCATACTCTGCCACCACCATCCCCGTTCATGAATCCCTTCTGTGGGGACTGATGTTAGATTGTTTAGGGAGTGATGTGACATGAGCAGGACCAGAATACTTACCTGGGCTTCTCTTCTGTCATTCTCCAAGAAAGATAAGCATTCTCTCGTGTTGTCATTTGAACCTTGGTTGGTTCTGGGTAAATCTGAACTTGGTGCTTCAAGTGTCTGTTTTTTGGTGTTGGTCAGGACTAGAATTTACCATCTGTGATTAAGGATCCATTTCTAAAACCCATGTCCTCTTCTAAAGAGTCCATTTATCTTTGCAACAGATATTGCTGGGAGAAGGGAGGTGGTGTTCATTCACTTCTCACCTGAGGTGGGCCCTCTCTTATGTAAAAATCATCATGAGTTAAGGTAGATCGAGGCAGGAGATCACAGTGTTTCTGCACCATATTTCAGGAGATCACAGAACTCAGGGTTAGAAAAAGTCCTCATTGATTCCACAAATACTTATTATATTGGGCATGGTGTGGTAGGCTGGGGGCATAATGGTCAAAAGGCCAGATAATGTTCCTCGCCTTGCTAAGATGTATGATCTTGCTAAGATGTATGATCTCACATATGCTGTGGCCCTCCAGGGGTCTACAGCGGGGCCCTAGGCCAGCTTCATATCTGCTGCTTGAGCCCTCTTGGCCCCTTCCCCACCCCTACTGGTGTTGGGGAGGACCGTGAGTGTCTCTCCATGGGCCCTGAGCACGATCTCCTCACTTTGTTGAGCATGCCCCACTTCAGACGTAACTTTAAAAGTCCTACGTGTTACTAGCTTTTTTTTGGAAAGCCTCTGCTCATTTTCGGCTGTAGCAGGAATTGTTGATTACAGTCTGAGAATTGGGTTTTTACTCAAGGACGTGTACCCAAGAGCGGTGTGTGTACATTGTTCATATACTGGGCAGGAAGAAATGCCCAAGTGAGGAGGTTTGCGGTAGGCCAGGTGAGTCTTGGATTAGGGTAGTAGAAGTGGATTTGGAGCCAGAGGACAAATGTGAGGTATATTATAAAACTAGAGGGCACGTTCTGCATGGAGCACTGGGTGTTATACGCAAACAGTGAATCATGGAACACTACATCAAAAACTAATGATGTAATGTATGGTGATTAACATAACAATAAAAAATTAAAAAAAAACTAGAGCAAATTGGCCTTCCAGCCAATTGGATGTGGGGTAAAATAGAAATGGTTCTGTGGCATGAGGTTGAAGACCCAGGAGAACCATGAGGCTGTTAGGCTCGGGACAGAAGCTTGGCACAGGCCAAACTCTCATGCTCTCCCTGGCGCCTGGCACAAAATAGGCGTTCAATAAACATCTGACGAGTGAAAGAACAGAATAGGGAGTATTTAAAGGGCAGCAGGTTTGATCTGGAAGAATGAATAGATTTATTCTTTCATTTAGTAAGCGAACATTGAGTTCTGTAAGGTGGGGGAAGGGCTTTTCATGATGACAGCCGTGCCCCATCACCACGGAGAGGAGAAGGTCAAGAAGAGCAGTGCATTTACGAGCTTGCCAGAAGTGTGGTTTTTCTTATGCTTGGCTGACTGTCGCAAAGTCCTTTTTAATTTCCATAAGCTTTGTGACAGGCTAATCAAAGAGAACATTTGTGCATGTGGTATTTCCTAAAGCATGCTTGCAGTTAATGAAATAATTTTATTTCAGCAAAATTAAGATGAAGAAAATACATATCCTCCCATCTTTAAAGAAAAGCAGATCGGATTGATGCGGGGCATCTGACGGCAGCACTGGGTTCTGAGTCCCAACCAGCAGCTCTAGCACACTTGCGCTTTTGTTCTCCCATCTGACTTGGAGATTTGTGCTCACTTCGTCTCATTAACCACTGTTGTGTTGATAGTGGCCTCAAGGAAAGGGCCTCCATTCTCTCTAACAGGGGTGTGGGACCTCGCCGGAGGGTACTTGCCCCATTTCTCACTCTCTGCTCTCCCGTCTCCTAGGACTGCATCGACGTGGGCTGGTGGGAAGGAGAACTCAATGGCAGACGAGGAGTGTTCCCTGATAACTTCGTGAAGCTTCTTCCACCTGACTTTGAAAAGGAGGGCAATGTAAGTTTCCTGGCCTTGAGGTCAGCACTCCACACGCTGTCAGAATGGTGGCTTTCATGGTGGGTCTCGGGATACTGGGTGAGGGGAGTTTAGTGGACCATTGAAGAGCACTGGCATTTTAGTTCAGTGGACCTGGTTTCTGAGCCCTTGGCTGTTCTGTAGGCTGGGCATGAGTGTGAACGAGTTAATTACCTTCCACCACCCTCAGTTTGCTCATCTGACAGCTGGTCACCGTGATCCTTATTCTGGTGTTGTTGCATGAATAAATAAGATAATGTGTGGAAAGCACTTGGTGTGGTGCCTGGAACATATAAGCATCCAAATGACAAGAACCCTCGGGTGCTCCGTTTGGTAAGAGGACTGCCTGCATCCTGTGTGGTATGTCCCTTGGGGGTGGTGAAGTGCCCAATACTGTGGAAGTGGCTGAGAAGCACATTGTGAAGCTGAGGACGCAGAGGGAGGCCACTGATGTTCTTACACTGTGTGTGTACATATGTGGACATGTATACACACATTTGTCCATATGTGTATTCGTATACACCTCTGATCTGTTTTCTCTTTGTGGGGACCCATTTTCCAATGCTGTTGTTTCAGTGAGCCAGTCCATCTTTGCCTCGCTCCAAGTGTATTGTCTCTCTGATGAGGATGGAACAAGAAAGTTGAAAAGTTAGAAGCACTTGATGTTATAAGGGGGCAGCAATTTGGTCTTTTCCATTCTGCGCTGCATCTCAGGGCTCTTTGCTCAGGCTTTCACTTGACTTCTGCCTGCCTTTCTGGACTGGTTCCTGTTTATGCCGGTTGGGGCACTGCTACTGGACCATGAACCTAACCTTGAACCATGACCATTCCTATGGAGCTGACGTTTATGAAGGATAGCTACACACTGGTGGATTGGTTGCTAAGGATACTAAACAGCATTGACGGTGTATGTACGGCCTAGATGAACGAATGGGATGGTTCAAGAAGCTGCATGGTGTTGGTACCCACCAAGATCATGTCCCATAGATCTTTAGATTGGTTTGAAGCCTAGGGCCACACCCTAGGATATCCCAAAAGGATAGCTTGTTTCCTATATTGTTTAGCTGAAGAATGTTCCATTCCACACATATTATTCTCTCTTGGAACTGAGTTTGGGGTTCAGAGAATCTGGATTCTGCTTCCTGGTGTTTTCTATATCCCTGACTCTTAGTGCTGGTCCATGGGCCACACTTTATCAGTGTTACCTGGAGCTTGTTAGAAATACTCAGACCCCATCCTAGACCTGGGGTATCAGAACCTGCTTTGTAACAAGATCCTCCAGCGAACCGTTCACACGTTCCAGTTGGGGAAGTGCTGGTAGAGAAGCAGGTATCTGTTTAAGTGGTGACAGCTCCACCTTCCAGTTCCTGACCATATTTTAGGAGGGGAATAAATTCTCAGAACAGAGAAGAGCTTGCCATTCAAGAAAAAATTTCCAGCAAGCAAAATCATTTGAGCCATTTTTCTTGGATGATCGAAGTGTGGTGGCTTATCAGTTGATAGAATCCAGCCCTGAGAAAAACAGATGCTAACGTTTAATACTGACTGGATAGTAAACGTTGTGAAACAAGAGGACACAGGAGTGAGGTGTGGCAACCGTTTATCGTGCCCGTGACTCCAGGCTATAGCATCGGCTGGACCTCGGCTTGTATCATGGCCCCGTCACTTACCTGTTCTGTTCAAGGTCACCTCACTGGATGTGTCTGAGCCTCAGTATCTTCATCTATAAAACTGCAAGAAGAATTGCGTCTACCCTGTTGAACTGTTGAGAAGATAGGAATTCTTCAGCATGGCGCTGGTGCTTGGTAAAGGCCCCACGTACGCTAACTCTTCCCGCCTTTGTAATTACTGTTCGCACGAGCGTGGGAAGGCTCCAGCTGAAACTGGGCAGTAATGATAGAAGTCAGACTCTGGCTCATCTTGCTTCAGCTGGTCAAATCAACACAGTTATCTTGATGTCTTTATGAGCTTCCCTGGGAATCCAAATGCATCCGAGAACTTTGACGATAGCCTTCAAAAAGAAATCGAGTACTTTAGAAACTATACCTATAGAGACAAGTGGGCACAGAATGGCATAATCTTCATGTTGTTTCTCGTATTTGTTTCAGGACCTGCTACCTGGCAGTTATGTTTTATGTTTATTTATTCACCCACTGTGTGTGTGTTGGGTCCCTTCTCTTGGGCTAGCCACCGTGCTGGTTGATAAGGAGGGAGGGTACACGCAGTTGCTGCCCTGGTGGGTGTAGAGTTGGGCAGCAGGTCTGATGTTCAGGGTCATAGAGACCTGCTGGACCTTTCCGAAAGGACATTGAGGGTGGGCCTCTTCCAGGGAGTGGAGGGGAGAGGGCCATCCAGACTGCCTGTTTGACCCTTTTCGCCGATCTTTGCAAGCCTGGTAAAAGGTGTTCACGTCCTGAAGCACTGGGAAGACCTTCCTGGTGACTCCTCTCCCTGTGGCCAAGGAATCTTAGCCAGCATGCTGTCCTGCTGGCCATTTGCCACCTTCCCTGTTCTGAGGGAGGTAGTATGATTTTGAAGGCTAAGCTAAAATCTGGATAATTCTTTTAACAAATGGGCCACGTCTGTGGTTGCCTACATTGTGGCACCTTGCTTTCTAGTTCCCAGTCACATTTTAGTGGGGTGATAAATATACCAGGTGAGAGAGATTCCATGGCATACTCTTCTAGGAGCTCTGCTCTGTTACATAAGGTATTAAGGGAAGACTTCCACCGAGAGAGTGAAGTTGTCAGTGAGGAGTGGACTCAGCTTGCTCATTGAGGCATGCACGCTCTTTGGGGCCCCGTGGGCATCTCTCCAACCTCAGACAAGCAGCCACCATCTCTTGGATAGGTCTTTTAACCTTGTCCCTAAGAATAAGAAAACGGCAGGGGGAAACAACAGTCAAACCTGTCAGACAAAGTAATACCTACAGCTGAGAAGTGATTGTATAATGCGACATTTAGCTTTCAGAGAATTTAAAGTATTACATCCTTTTCATCCCTTCTGGCCCACAAAACCAGCCACCCAGCTTTGCATCGGCTGCTCTACCAGCCTTTATCGCTGCATGCAGAGTGTTGGTGAGCTGGTGACAGTGTGACAGGAGCCAGGGCTGTTGTTTGCTGAGCTGGCTGTGTGAAGATGATTAGAATCATTAACACAAATGCACTGTGTGAATGACAGAGCCTGAAACATTATTCTGCCACCAGTTTCAGCACATGTCATCTTGTCTTGCCAGTGGCTGAGGCTGCAGCCATTCACCCAGAAAGGAGGATGGTCTGGGATGATTGGGGTAGACAGCAGCAAACAGCATTTATTCAGCAGCAGACCTCTCGAATCAGTAGGCATCACCAAAGCATTCTGACGAGGCTGGCTCTTTTCTGCGGTGGCTCGGTACGGACTCAGGTGGTTACCACGGAGCCTTTTGGAATTTCCTGGAGGGCTTTCTTTCAGAGAGTCCTCAGCAGATTCTCTCTCACTAGGTGACAAACGCTCTGGGGCTTTCTCTCAAGATGTTCCCTGGTGGGGAGAGCACCCCTTGATCTCTTGGTGCATATTTTAGAGCAATTATGTAAGCTATTTATGAGAGAACGTAGATTCAATGGTTGTCTGTTTATTTTGAGACTTGACAGTAAAACTGAATATCAAAATGGAAAGATTAAATATTCCGAGAGCTCTAGTGAAGCAATGCACGTGCTCTGCCATCATTATTGAAGGAAAATGGGGAACTTGAGCTCTCAAGAACAGCAGAAAACTTCCCAGTGTCATTGAAAAAAAAAAGAATAGATATTCTGAACGATAATGTTCCTGAAGGATTGCTTTTTAAGAAAAAGTCGCAGGCTCTAGAGTCTTGAAGAGAAACTGTTCAAATCACCCGAAGACGATGTTATTGTTCTCATGTCCATCGACACGGAGGACCCTTCCGAGTTTGTCTACCGTGTCAAGAACCAGGGTGTTGCGAAGGTTCCCATAGCGAATGTTCTGCAGCGGAGGGTCCGCCGCTCAGGGGCACAGAAACCTTCCCTCAAAGATTTCTAAAGGTGCCTGTGGCTGCGATGCCGGCTCCCGTTTGCCAGCTCACAGAGCCTGACCCGGCGAGCAGGCTGCCAGCTTACTGATTGCAACGAGAACTGAAGTGTCAGCCAGCCTGGAGCACGCGGGTCTGCCTGCCCAGGGCGCTCGCTCCAGCTTCTACAGGAAACCGCGTTCGTTGGGTGCTTTCTGCGGGAGCTGGCGCCTCTCGCGCAGGCCCTTGCAGGTGCACCAGAGGGAAGGGCGCGCACCCGGGAGCTGTGCGCTGAACTCCGCCAATCCCGGAGGCTGCTCGCGAGCGCACCGCACCTTCGGCCTCAGCAACCCTCTCCACGGCTCTCGGGGTTCACAGCTGAGTGGACCCTTCTTGTTCACTGTCGATCTCCAGACACGCTGTGGTGCAATCAAGTACGTTTTCCACACTCTCAGTTATGGTCGAGCGCCAACCTTAAGATCACTCAGCAGTTCAGTAGGGTCCAAACTTTTACAGGAAAGGAAGACTCGCTTGACTCCCACAAGGGCTAGTCTGCTGGAGGGGGATCTTACCGGTGTAACTGTGACTACATTCTGTTTACCGCGTTCCTAGGAGGTCCCTTACCTTAGCCCCCATCGTCTGACAACCCAGTTTATAAAACCGACTCAACCCAAATTTTCGTTGTTCCTAGTCATGTCCTTCAGCCTTTTGAGAACCAATACTTCTAGTTTCTAAAGATGTCCAATGAATTAGTTCCCCCAAAAATAGTCTTCCAAAGAGAAATAAATAGGTGCTTCTAATAAGCAGCACTGTGAAAAAAAAAATTCACCTCCAACCTTGTCTGTACATGTGGTTTTCTGCAGAGATGGGGACCGTCAAGGCACTAATGTCACCCAAGCATGACCTAATGGCAGAGCCCTAACTGAGCTTCCCTGAAGTAGCCTGGATGGCCTCCTTCTCCCTTCTCTGCTGGTACTTACAGCCCGTACTCTCTCAGCTGAGCACCTCACTCAGTTGTACCCTTGCCTGAAGTGCTTCTCTGTCATCACTCCGTCCAAACTGTCATCTCTTTGAAGGCAGAGCCCGTGTCCCAAGCTTCTCCTTCATGGGGCCCTAAAGTGTGTGTCTTAGTTCAGGCTGCTGTAACAGAATACCATAGACTAGGTGGTTTATAAACAACAGGACTTTATTTCTCATAATCCGGACGCTGGGAAGTCCAAGATCAAGGTGCCAGCAGATGTGGCATCTGTCTAGTGAAGGTCCGCTTCCTGGTTCATAGATGGCTGTGCCCTCACTCGGCAGAAGACATAGGGTAGCTCTCTGGGGTCTCTTCTCTAAGGGCACTAATCTCATCTATGAGGGTGCCACCCTCGTGACCCAGTCACCCCCCAAAGGCAACACCTCAGCACACCACCACATTGGGGATTAGGTTTCACCATAGGACTTTTGGGTCCATTCAGTGCACAGACACGCAGCCCATAGCAGCATTCTTGATACACGGTTGGCTCTCAGGACTCGCCTGTCCTTTGGTCATTTGGTGACCAGGTGTACCTTCCCTTCCATCAGTCCCTCCCCTCCTACTTACTGCTCTCTCCTGCACTAGCATGAAAGAAGAAGGTGGGGGGGGGTAGGGACAAGCTGGACATGGGGGAGCTCGGGTTTTTCTATCTAGAAGTGAGGTCTGGGCATGGAGTCAAGGCATCACTTTACAGTGGGCGGAGGGAGCAGGGGCATGAGACAAGGGGGTAAAGTGTGAGAGCATCTTGGGGAGAAGCCAAATACCGAAACCTGTGTGATTCCCCAATAGGCTAGCAGTCTGGATGGGCCCAGGGATGCAGGCCACCAGGCCAAAGGTTAAGGAGAGGAAACTCAAGAGAGACCCTGCTGAGATCAGGTTTTTGTGGTGGCCCCCGGGGACCTCCTGTGCGAGGGACGCTGTAGGGCGCAGAGGAGCCCTTACAGGTGCTGTAATCACCCGGAGCGTAGCCCCAGCTGCACTCTTCAAAGGTGTTGCCAATCCACCAGGGACAGGGAAGCAAAGGGCAGAGTGGAGGCCTTCGTGTGTTTCTAGATCCATGAGAGGTGCCCTGGTCAGGAACTGTCCATTTTTGTCCCCTCTCTAGCCTCACACAGACACCTCTAGAGAACTTAGCTGGATGCCTGGAGGAGGGCTTCCCAAGGCTGAAAATCAAGCTAAGATTTGCTTCCAGAACCTTACCATATTCCTCTAACAAAGCGCCCCCCTCAAGTGTACCCAGCCATCAGGAGTACGCTCCTCTGGTTATTCTCAGCAAACCACATGTGTGGGGCCAGAGCTCTGAAGGCAAGAGGCCAAGTGGCAAATCAAACTTCCTGCTAGTGAGGCCAGTTGAGCCAGCTGATGAGCTCTTTGCCTGGGACTGGCCGGGCTTGCCAAACAAAGGGCAGAGTCAGCTCTGAAATCCATCAGCAGGAAGTAAGACTTGCCTTCCTGCTGTCTTCACTCCAGAACATTCAGATCTATTTCCTTCCTGGTAATAATGGTAAGAGATCAGATCTAGTTAACGTATCCTTTGAAGGATGGTGTTTGCTTCTGTGTCCAAGCCAACGACTCGACACAGGCAGATGCACACACAGGCGCACACTGGCGTGTACACCCTGCATATGGGAAGCCTGAGGGACGCATTCTGCTCTCCTAGAAATCAGAAATGTTGGCTCATTGATGTTGTTAGGAACATTTTCATGTTGGCTCTTCATGAATTGCCACAGTCTGGATGGACATTGAGGGATGGGAGTTCTGGGCCCTCTTTGGCCACCACCCAGCGGTTGACCCAGCCCCTCTGGGCCTCAGTCTCCTCAGTATAGAGGGGACCCTGTGATCACTCGTAGCTCTAACATCCTCTGTTTCTAGCATCGATCTGCAAATCGAGCGGGCTGAAGCCATTTGAATTTGGATCTGGAGTGTTACATTTCCACTATGGAGGGAGGGATAAAGAGAAGAAATAGAACAAGTGCCTCTAAAAATTCATGACTTAAAATAACTCGCCTGAGTTGAAAGGGTGTTTCTGACTGCACACCTGTGGCACCAGTTAATGCTGGTCAACTTGGCAGAGAAGGCGTTGGGCTACTGCATAACCTGGAGACCCCCTCCGTGCTATTTCCTTGGTCTGGTCACAGTCGGACATTTTGGGGAAAACCGACTAAGCGACGTGCTTGCGTCTTTTGATTTAAGAATCACGAATGCCTGTGCTGAAGTCTTTCCTGTCAGGTTTTGCTACAGGTTTTCCCAGCCTGCCTTCTCAGTTCTCACTGCCCCGTCCTTCCTGTTGCATTTAAAGAGGAAAATCCCTGTAGGCCCCCGTGCAATCTTCTCTTAATCACTTGGGGGGCGGTCTGGAGCTGCACGGAACCCTGGCCCTGGTTTTTGTTTAGAATTACTTTCAAAGACCTCTTCTTTGAAAATGTGGCATCATTTCTCATCTAAGGAGGCCAGAAGGCTAAGTTTGAGGGCATCAGAGAGTGAAGTCAGTCGAAGGGAAAAAAAAAACAACAAAAACGAACCCAGGACAACCTGTAAACCCGTTCTGCCCATAAGCAAAGCCGGCCCGCAGCCCCTGCTGATCGAGCCCGGTGGGTGCAAGACACACAGCACAGAGTGTTTCCTCCTTTCAGAGCTGCCCCCACCTGCCTCCGCTGCCACCGGGGCTCCTCACGACACCTCACACCTCTGCTTCCTGCCTCTGCCCCAGTCAAGCACACACTTGCCATGACCACGCTTGTCACACGCTGTCTCTTAACCTAACACTTCCCGTCCTCTGTCTCGGTGCCCCTCTGCCCTGCCCGGTCACATTCTGTCAGTCTGCCCCATGCCAAATCTGACACAACACTGAGGGATTTTTTTCTTTGCACAGTAATCTTGGAAAACATGATGACTTGTAATTGTCTTTTTTTATTTGGGGCCCTGTGGTTTGAGGCAAGGTCGCTGGGGGAACAGGCTCGGCCAGGGGAGGCTCATGTGAAATTGGTTATAAAATGTTTCAAGCGAGCAGGAAGTGAGCAAGACATCCACTGGGTGGGCATCGTTGGGGCTTGGCCAGGAAGAACTAGGCCACAGGGTGCTGTCTGTGAATCAGAAGTTACTCTGATCCTGAGGTAAAGGAAGGTTAGTTGGCAGAGTTTCAACAATAACTTCATTAGGTAAACACACATCTGTCCCAGCTAATTTATACAAGGACAGAGAAGGGAGGCAGAAAAAGGAAGAAGTTGGAGTGGAGAGCTGGAAGGGGCTGGCAGACGGGAAAGGGCCTTTCGCCGGTGGTCGCCTCTGTGCAGGGGGAGGTGGTCCTTAGAGCATCTTTCTTTCTCTTCTTTATAATGAAGTTGGTCTGTACTCATATAGGCGGTACCGAAACATATTAAGAAGGAAACACACACACCCACACATGCCCATAATCCTACACTAGTCAGGTATCACACTATAAATTTATTCCTTTCCAGTCTTTTTCTCTTTCTGTATATTTTGTAACATAGTTGATTCGAGCTCATACTGTAGCTACAATCTGATACCCGTATTTTCTTCCCCCCCACTTTCACATGACACAGTTCCCTGTGCTTGCGTACACGCCGTGTGTGGTGTATGGCCGTGTGGTGGGCTGTCTTGCGGATGCTCTCTGGCAAGGCGGGTCCTTCACAGTGGTTAAGAGCAGACCTGTGGGCCAGACAGCATGGGGCTGGGCTCCCAGTCCCCACCCTATTTAATAGCCTGGTGACTTGGGGAAATGGCTTCATCTCTTTAAGCCTCGATGACTTCATCTGCAAAAGGGGCATAATAAGATCACTACTTCTAGGCTTGTCACGAAGATTCAACAGGGGCAGTGCTTCCTGACTCCCTCTGCGTATGAAACCACCTCCTCTCAAGAGGGAGGTAATACCACTGCCATTTTACAGATGAGAAGCTTTAGCTGGGTCAGTTCACTTGCCCAGTGTCCACGGCTAAGAATTGAAAGAGCCAGCATTTGTAATCAGTCAGGCTCTGAAACCCCACTTCTCAGCCACCACACTACACTACTTATTCCAGGTAACTTGGCCACGTCACCCAGCTACTGAAGAGCAGAGGTGACATGTCACAGAATCCAGAGCCTACATGCTGTGATGCCTCCTGAGAAAGTTCTAGTACTAGAGCACAGGAGGAAATGATTTCAAGTAAAACCCGGAGAATATGAGACCCATAAAGAACTTTCTCAGGAGGCACCGGTGGGCCCCAGCGGGTAGGGGCCGGGGACTGCTGGGTGCTTTGGCTGGTCCTTGCAGTAATGTCAGAATGGTTCATTTCCAGAGTGCAGGAGAGAGTCTCTGGAGCTGTTTAAAAAGTCCCTGGTGTGTGATGCCCAGAGAGGGTCAGGAGAAGCATCAGCAGCAACATGGATCAGATTCTCAAATCCTCCTGTTTCCATCTTTCCTGAATGATTTTGATGTTGAGATGGTTCTCTCCTCACCTCTGGCTCCCCTCTCCAAGTACGGTGGCCAAGAATTGTGCCCTGGCTGGATTCTTGGCCCCTGAATCATTTGCCAAGTGCAGCTTGACCATCTTCCTCCTACAGTCAATCCTGTGTGAGCAAGGAGAGGCCCTGGAACCGGTTCAGGGACGGATGCCACCGCTTGCATAGCTGCCTCATCACCCACAGACTGACAGGCTGGGAGAGAAAAACAGACCACAGCCAACATGCAAAAAAATGCTCCATTCCACTTTCAGGGTACAACTGGTCTGCAGGGGGCCTCGCGAATGGCCTGCCGGCCTTGGGGTCCGAAGGGGCTGAAGGTTTAGAACCCACTGACTCCCAGCCACAGCATCCCCTTGGCCTGCTTTTGCTGAAGGTCCCCCGTCCAGAGCAGATCTGATTTCGAGCTGTCCCAATGACTCTCCTGAATCACTTGGTTATTCAGCAGATTAAATCTTAATTGCAAATGCAGTTTCGGTGTAGGAGGACCATTGTGCTTGCTGGTTTCAGGCCATTTTTGCTGAGCCGTGCTTTTCCAGAAGGCTGTTACAAATTTAGAAAGGGGGAAATGGTATTTCATTTGTCCATCAGAGTTTTGTTTTGCAGACTGAATTTATTTTAGTGTTGCCTTAAAGGTGCCAAAACCTGACATCCCCAGAGAGAGAATTACCCAATTTTTTGGAGAGCTCCTCTGGACTGTCCAAACTACATCTAGAAAACAATGTCTGTGGTCCTTGTGTGACAGGCCAACAATCTCGTTGGCTTGCCAACAATCTCATGTGTTATCATTTTGATTCATTTTTCAGAGACCCAAGAAGCCGCCTCCTCCGTCCGCTCCTGTCATCAAGCAAGGGGCAGGTAATGTGCTTCCGTCCTGGACACAACGTGTGTTCTTCTGTGTGTATTTACCGCACCCTCGGTAGGGCTCAGGGTTCTTAGGTTCAAATGCCACGGATCACCAAATTGGGAAGTTACCACTTGGTCTCAACAGGCAGATTTTAAATATACTGCTGTTTTTCCTAAAAATTGAGCATATCATTAAAATGTATCCCTGGTACAGTGAAAAAATCTAGCCTCCCAGGTGAATGACCAGAAACACTTTGCTTTGGAGTAAACCAGTTTGTTTTTTTTTTCTGTTGTATTTTTTGTATTTCTGATCAACTGCTTTTGAGGAAAGAAGAACTTAATTGTCCTGCTTTGCCCACACCCACCTAATCTCAAGGGTCAGCTTAGGGAGGATTGCTTCCCACGGGTCACAGCCTCACCACGCATGTACAGTGGTGCTGAATTTTTAACCAAAAAAAAAAGAATGTGTGGTTAACCAAAATTTGTACTTACTTCACTTACACCCCCCAACAAAAAATGTCATTCTAGCAATAAATACTTTTCCTCGTGATACTTTTTTCATCTTAAAAAGAGTCCAGTTCACTTTTTCTGTGTAGTTCAGACATTAAGGTTGAATAATATAGGAAGATGTGATGTGGTTGGACATTTGGTAACTCATTGCGCACAGGGTTCTCATACCTAAAAATGATCATTCATATTTCCCCATAGAACTCCTCTTTATAATTGTTAAGAACTAATTATGGGGAGAAATTCCTCCATGAATAACTAGTTAAGTGGCATTTTAACAAATTAACAACTAAAACAGAAGAAGAGTAGGGGTATTTTTAGTTCCGCACATGAATAACTGTGATATTTCTATAACATTTAAAGTATGAATAAATTTCCGGATTGGTTTATTCACAAATTTATTAAGGAGTGATTTTTTTTTAAGGTTTTTTTTAGCCCACCGAGTTGAGGGGGAAATCAGCTTGACCCCAAATTCCTTTCCCATTCCCTTTAGGATAGTTGAGAATTACGAAGATTAAGACCCGAAATGATGTGTTAATTACATCTCCTGCTCCGCCCCCATTGTCGTTTGCATTGAGCAGTTTAATTTTGCCACCTAGTGGTTCACACCGGATCAATATTTTGTTGTGCTGAAATTAAAGCTGGCTGTTGTTTTGCTTTTCTCTGACAACCCTTTTCCTGGAGGCCTTGGTGATGGATTACAGACCAAGGAGATGAGCTGAGTGGCCCAAGGCTCAAGAAGCCTAGAATGTAACTAGGATTGGATTCTTCATGGTAGTAGGATCTGTCAGTTCCTCCTGCATTGCTAGGGATGATAAGGAACATCTTTGTTATCATTAGAAGCCAAGACTGTAGCATGCTAGGCAAATTCTTTTCCTTTTAAAGCAATTTTATGAAAGGTTATGCTGGATCTCTGTGGGGCAGAGCAAGATGGCATTTAATTTTCCTAGATTCCTACTGCTCATTTATCCTGCTGAATGATCCTGGGAATTGCTCTGTGACAGGGAGGTAGATATTTGTATTTTCCCTATCATCAGCTTTCCTCGTGTTTGATTATTTGACAAAAAAAAAACCAAACAGATATGGAATTGACAGAAATTAGATACAGTGTTTAATTTGTAGTGAGTCATTAAGGAGATTTTGGTAAAGTGTGTTCAGTGGATTTTTTTTTTTTTTAGTTCCTTTGGCTTCTGATGCTATGAAATTGAGATTTTATTTTATTTTTAAAGATTTTATTTATTTATTTGACAGAGAGATAGAGAGCACAAGTAGGCAGAAAGGCAGGCAGAGGGAGAGGGAGAAGCAGGTTTCCTGCCAAGCAGGGAGCCCTATGCGGGGCTTGATCCCAGGACCCTGGGATCATGACCTGAAGCGAAGGCAGATGCTTAACCGACTGAGCCACCCAGGCGCCCCTGAAATTGAGATTTTAGTACCAAGCACCCATCCGTAGGGATGGACAGTAAGGAATTCGTCGAGCACTCAAGCAAGTCCCTAGGTGTGAGGAGTACTTGTGATTGGTTTTATGCTTTAGCTATTTTCCAAGTGTTCTTATGCACCTGAGGCCACGAGCACTGCTGAAGACCCCAGGTGAGGGAGCAGCTGCAGTCGACACGGCCATGTGGGTGTATCTGGGGAAATGTCATATGTAATGTTTGAGGGATTCAGGCGTAGATTGACTGGACTGAGGGAGAACCACAGATCTTCTTTGTACATCCCTCCACTTAAAAATAGGCTCTAGTTACTATTGCTGCATAACAAACCAACCCAAACCTGGTGGCAGAAAACAAGGATGTTCTTATGCCCACGGCTTCTGGGGTCAGGAATTTGAACAGGGCCTGGCCAGGACATCTTGTCTCTCTGCTCCTTGATATTTGGGACCTCAGCTGAGAATGCTGGCTCAGTGGGGGCCGTAGGCCAGAGTGTCTACACATGGCCTCTTCAGGAGGCCTCAGGGTTCTGGACTTCTCACATGGAGGTTCAGTATTCCAGAAAATAAAGCATAAGTGACGCAGTCTTTTATGACACAGCCTTGGAAATTATATGGTACCATATTGGCCCCTGGTTGAAGCAGTCACGAGCCTACCCACATTCCAGACAGGGGACATAGACCTCCCCTCTTAATGGGAAGGGTAGCAAACAATTTGAGGCCATATTTTAAAACTGCTACAACATAGACTCCAGGTCCCTGTGAAATTTCTTCTTATTTGTAGAGCAATAGCCAGTGACCCATTATTTGTGTATTTTGGTGATTGACTTGTTTATACATATTTTCCACCCACACCCAGTGATTTCCTGTTTTGATGTCTAAGGAAGTCAGATTTAAATATCAGAAAACATTAATGGATTTCTTGTAAATTAAGGATGTATAGGCAGGCAAACTTAATGACATAGGCCAGAAATGGCTTCTGCTGTTTCTAAGCGGCTTCTATTTGCCAGGCAATACCAGAGCTCAGCTTAGGGGGAGAAAAGTCTATTGACTTTGCTGTACCTGATAAATATTTAAAATGCTGGTGTGTCTAATAAATGGATAGAGAAAACATGTTCTGATCACTGTTATCCTTTCCCCCTTAGGTACCACTGAGAGAAAACATGAAATTAAAAAGATACCTCCTGAAAGACCAGAAACGCTTCCAAACAGAACAGAAGAGAAAGGTATGAAATCAAGTCTTCCCTGGTACTGATCGAGCAGCAGGAGACAAAGCGGCGGTCGTAGGGCTGATTACCCACAGAGTTTGTTTTTTGGGGGGAATATGGTGATTATGGTTTTATTTTGGTTGCTTTTAAATATCCCATTTCTAAGGAAATAGGAGAGAGGGTTATGTGGTGCTTCTTTGGGCCAGAATTCCTCACCAAATGTAAAACAACGAGCCCGGTCTCTTCACACATTGGGGTTCTTCCATCCCGGTCTTCCTGCCATTGCCGCCCTCCCTACACCAGGGGCATCCTGAAGTCAGGGTGCCGACTGGAAGTTTCCCGAGGGCCTGGATGTATTCGCCACAGTTTCCATCCCGCCCTCTCCCATGCCTCGTGCCCCAGGGCGCTTATTAACTGTTCTCGGGTCGATGTGACTGAGAGAAATTCCCATCCGGACAAATGAAAGCCATCATCCTCGGCCACTGCTGGACTTTTGACTCTGGCTACCAAGTCACAGACACATGTCCACGGTCAGGAGTATCACCTGAAGGGAAGTAGCTTCTCCTGTCTCACACAGTCAGCTTTACAAATGTGTTTGACTCCTACTGTTCTGAGTCTGTCGCCCAAAGAAATCTACACACTGTGGAAGGACTCATTTTGTTAGGTGTCTAAGATTTGATTGATCACACATTTTATGGGAAAAGTGCTATGTTATTGTTATGAGCAGGAGGCAGAGCAAATCCCATTTTAAAAAGCAGTTATTTGGAAGTCACAAGAGAAATGCAGAATTAATGCATGTAATTATTTGGAGGTGCTCCTGGGTGGCCTCATGAAATTTTATTGTGAAATTTAATATTTTTTATCAGCCTGCCAAAAGTTTTACCAACATTGCCAGCTCTTAAGAAGTTATATCTCTTTTCTCTCACAGTGAATACTTAACATTTGAGTTGTGGAACCTCATTGAAAGGCCAGGTCTGTGTCCCAGAGCAGTGAAAGAACAGAGTGTGTGTGTGTGTGTGTGTGTGACACAAACAGCCCTTTGAGGAGAATGTGTGCTGTGACATAACCAAACACTGCCCCCTGTCCACACGGAGGACACATGACTAGTTTCCGGCTGACAGCCAGGCTCCGTCATAAGGACACTTCCAGCTCTGTTCCCTGCTGACTAACATAAGGACTCGGTTTACATGTGAACAACTGCCCTAGTTGGCTGGCCAAGTGGCCACACACTTCTGGTTCCTTCCACTCCTATGGTTCCTTGTTCAGTGCCACAGTGGGTCTGGAAGGCAGAAACCCTGGTCAGAAGCAACGGGAGCCAAGAGAGCCAGCCCCACCCTGAGACTTGGCCTCCCTGTGAGGTGGGCACAAACCCCCCTCCCATTTGTTCTGCACACTGCCAGAGAGCCCCCCCAGTCCCTCCCAGCAGGAGGAATCTCCCCTCCTTTGCATTTCAGCCAAGCCCTTCCTCCTCTGGTCCCCGTGGACAGTAAATGAGTTCCCAGGATTCCTGGATGGAGCAGATTCCCCTACTAAAGTGCGGGGATGAGCACAGTGATATCTGTATAGCAAGTGGTGGGCTTTTTAATGCTTTGCCCATCAGCCAGGGCACCTGAACAATATGAGTGTGTGTTTGCAAGCAAAACGTGTTCAGAGTTTCAGCTTACAAGTGAACATAGGGAACCTGCCTGTCCTCCAGTGGGCAGCTCTCTGAAGTTCCATCTTTATAAAGAAGAATGTGGATGCGTGCTTTTTACACTACACGTGGGGCAAGGCTAATTGGGGGCAGAAAACACGAAGCTGTCAGTCACACCACTGCTCAGTTGGCCACTAGATCTGACTTTAACTTCATTCTAATAGCTGACTCCAAAAACCCTTAGAAACCAAATACCTGTGAAACCCTAGTTTAACTGTGCACAAAAAGAATCCAGAATTAGTTCTTCGTTCCTGGAAATGCCCCCCCCCTTTTACTGGCTCATGGCCCTTTACACAGGCTGACCTGAGAGACATCAGGCCTCTTGCCTCCTCACACCCAGTCCTGTGGGTCCTTGACCAAACTCATCAACCATTTGCTGAGCACCTGCTATGCGCCAGGCACCAGGTAGGATCTAGAGAGATGACCAGACGTGGGCTCTGTCCTGGGGGGCTGACAGCCTGCAGGCTCCACCAGGCATGCACACACCCAGAAAGTAGCCAAGTGGAGCCCGTTTATAAAGGGCTGCTGTTCTGGGCTCAGGTGAGGAAGTAAGATAGTCTGCCTCTGAGGGTGGTTTCGGCTGTTGAGAAGGGAATGTGACTGGGTCACCATTCAGCCAAGCCGATGAGTAGGATCACGATGAGCCTGAGAAAGGGTCAGCAGGAGTTCACCAAGGGTGGGCAGTGGCCAGAAGGGCCCTCCAGGCCAGCACGGGCAAAGGCCAAGGTGGGCTGCAGCTGTGGAGGGGTTTTTCCTAACTTGACAAAAAATAAACAAGGCTCTAAAAATACATAAATAAATAAAAATTTAAAAAAATAAACAATGCTCCTCACCCTCCAACTTCACCTTTGCAAGTAGCATCAGTGATTTTTTTTAAAACAGGAAACGAGCCATCTGCCCCTGAGTACTGTCACTTACACTAGATCTCTCTGTCTTCTTTATGCTTTTTAAACAATGACTTAAAGAAAGACCAGAGAGAGAGCCAAAACTGGATTTACAGAAGCCCTCCGTTCCTGCCATACCACCCAAAAAGCCGCGGCCACCCAAGACCAATTCTCTCAGCAGACCGGGTGCGTTGCCCCCCAGGAGGCCTGAACGACCAGTGGGTCCCCTGACCCACACCAGGTACTGCTCTGCTCTTGCCACTGGGGGTGGGTGAGGGTTGGCCGGGCAACACAGGAGAGGGGCCTCGAGTGCGGCCAGCTGAGGGAGGGGGGGACAAAGCTGCCCTTCCACCTTCTAGCAAAGCTGTCTCAAGACTCCGGCTGCTTCTGTTCTTACTCCTGTGCTTGGGCAGAAGTGGGTGCGAGGCTGGGAGGCGCAGTGCGGGTTTTAGAATGAGCAGATGGGGATCAGGTATCCAGCATGTAGGCTCTGCTCACATGGAGGGATTTTCCCTGCACTTCTTTAGGGCACACCAGCTGCCCCCCACACTGGAAATGCGGCTATCACACCCCCCCATCCCCTGGATGTCCCCCTGGCCTCGGGTGTGCACATCTCACTGGGCGCTCCATGCCCTGATCCTCTCCCTGCTGTGTGGTGCCTCTTTCCCCAGCCCCAGGCTCCCTTGGCCCTGGACTGCACAGCCCTCTTGTGGAACCGAGGACCCGGCATGGCAGATACTGTCTTAGTGTACATGTCTCCGAACTATGAGACCCTCAAAGGCAGGGGACGTGCTTTGTTCAGGCAGTAGTTCTGAGGTGTGCCTGGCACAACTCACATTTGTTCACTGGCTGGCGGGGCACACGTGTCAGGAACGGGGAGTCAGGTTGGACGTTGTGCTTCCAGACCCGAGCTGCCCACCATGGAGCAAAGAAGTGTTGTGTTCTCTCCACGAGTTAATTGCCAGAACTTTCTACTGTCATGTGTGTATTATGTGTGTTGGTGTCATACACCAGAGCAAGCTGTTGGCCCGGAGGTCTTCACACGTACCTGTCAACACACAGTCACTCACCAGATTTTTGTTCTTTTGAGCCAAGTTTGCATGGTGAGAGTCACGTGGGGCTTCAGCGCCCTCATGTTGGAGTCAGGCAGGCTTCCTGGTTTGCATCTCATCTTGCCTCATATGTGTGCGGGCCTCAGAACGTCACTGCCCCTCTCCACCTCACGTTTTCTGTCTATAAATTGAGGATGATAATGGAATGCACCCAAAAGGATGGAACAAGATAATTCCCAAGTGTACAACCCCATGCTTGTAAATCAACATTAGTTTCATTGTCATTCTTATATTTTTTTAAGATTTTATTTTTAAGTAATCTCTATACCCAATGTGGGGCTCCTTTACTTCTTAGGAAACAATGTTTAAATCGGGGTAAATACACATAACATAAAATTGACCATCATAACCATTGGTAAGTGTACAGTTCAGGGACATCAATACATCTGCATTGTTGGGCAACCACCTGCATTCATCTGTAGACCTCTTTTCATCTTACAAAACTGAAACTCTATACCCATTAAGCACTAAGTCCCCTCCCTCCTCCCCCAGGCCCTGCCAACCACCGGTGTACAGCTGACCTTTGAACACGCAGGGTTAGGGGAGCTGACCCCTGTGCAGTTGAAAATCCATGTACAACTCTTGATTCCCCAAAAACTTCACTGCTAATAGCCTATTGTTGACCAGAAGCTTTACCGATGTAAAGAGTCGATTAACACAGTTCATACGTTCTATATATTATAGACTGTATTCTTACAATAAAGTCAGCTATAGAAAAGAAAACATTATTAAGAAAATCATAAGGAAGAGAAAATAGATTTACAGTTCTGGCCTGTATTCACTGAAAAAAATCCACGTATAAGTGAACCCGCACTGTTGAAACCGGTGTCGTTCAAGGGTCAACTGTACTTTCTATGTGTGTGAACTTGACCACTCTAGATGCCTCATGTAACTGGAGCCATATAGCGTTTGTCTGTTTATGACTGCTGATTTCACTTACCCTGATGGCCCCAAGGTTCATCTATGTGGTAGCATGACTCATTCACTCTTAATAAAAACACCACCACCACCCTTGCCCAAATATAGGGCCAGGTAGCCCTGTGAGTGGTTGAGCCACGGCAGAATCCCCGCCGGCCGTGGTGGATGCACCTCAGCCCACGCGCAGGAGGCCGGCTGCCCAGCTGAATACGCAGCCAGTGACCTCAGCGCGGGCCAGCCCATTGGAGTGGCAGCTGGCTCGCCCGCGTCGTTCTGCGGGCATCTCCCAAGGTCCAGACAACTGCCCCCACATGATGGCCCGTGGGGAGACTAATGGGACCAGGGCCACTGTTGAGCGGGTCAGGCCCTACACGTCGTGCCCTATTCTGCTGACAGGTAGAAGGCTGTGTGCACATGCACACGACAGGGCCACGTGACAGCCCTAGTGACCTCAGCCCAGGCCTCAGTAGCATGGTTGGCCCAGAAGCTAGCACTCCAGAAGAAAACCGTTATGTGAACCTAAGTGCCTCCGAAGAGAATGTGAACCACACAGAGAGACGGGGGAGCAGAGGTTGCGCATCGCTTTGTGGTGCCTGAAAAGGGGAAAGGAAGGCACGCTCTGCCAAATTCTGTTAGTCTTGCAGGGGCTACAGCCGTTTCCCTTAAGTTAGTAACAATTTCCAGAATATTCCTGTTGTTCTAATCTGATCTGAAGAGAAGTGCAAATCCAATGGCCTCTTTGCCTTCGAAGGTTGTTCTCAACCCTCTCATTGTGGGATAGGTACAGGCTTTGTGAGGCCCCAGTTGGACCTGAATGCAAGGGGGAGGTGAAGTGTAACTGGGACCTTCTGGACTCACAGAAGCCCCCGTCGCTTCTCTCCTCTGCCTAGCTCTTCTCTGCCTCCAGCTCTCCCCCATCATCCACTTGTCCGTTAGAGGTATGGATCGCTGGGGAAGATGCGTGAGGAGGGCTGTGTGCATAGAAGCCAGTGGGAAATGTAACTGTTCTTCATGTGGGTAGCCTTCCACTCACCCCGTGGTGGCCCAGCCCCCAGGGCACTGGGTTTGCTGAAAGGGGACAAGGGAGGAGAGTGCCTGACTTTCTTCCTGACAATCCTAGGAAGTGACAGACCCGGGCAAGGCTGGGAGCATCTGGGGGGCCAGCACCTCCTTTGGCCACTTGCTCAGCCAGTTGAAGGGAGAACAGTGCCTGCTCTAACGTGGTGGTTCTCAAATTCGAGCATGGGTCAGAATCACCTGGAGACCATGTTCAAACAGATAGCTGGACCCCACCCCCATGGTTGCTGACTTGGTAGGTCTGGGGTTGGACCTGGGAACTTACATTTCCATCAGGCTCCCAGGTTGTAATCCCCACGCTGCTGGCCCATGTCCACACTGCAAGAACCCCCGGTCTCGATTCTCCCAAGCTTTCGACAGTGCCCTCCCCTTCCCTGGCTGCCTTTCATGCACCTGTTAATGCTCCCCGAATTCAGAGCCCACTTAACACACCCAGCTTCTGGAAGCCTTCCCTTATTTCTCAGGATTGCTCTCTCTTCCAAATGCCTGACACCCCATGTTTAGCCTAGTGTGGGGCCCCATGCTGTGCCACTTGGGATGCTCACACCCCCGGACTCCTTTACCAGATTTAAAGCAGATCAAGAGTGTGTTTTGTCATCTCCACATGCTTTACAGGGTTGAGCATATGGTAGTGGCTCATTTAACACACTTGTTGAATGCCATGGTTCCTACAAAGGGAGGGAGGTGCCAGGGCTTACATTTTGTTCACTTTTGCCTCTCCCATCGTCCTTCCCAGGCCCTGTACAAGTTCTGTAGCATGTACGTCTCATGTTCTGCGTCACCTAGCGTGCCATGGATTCCAACATTACAAAATTGAAGAAGATCACAGAAAGGCTTAGTATTTCTCAATACCTCAGGCACTTCATATTTTTTGCTAAGCAGTTACATCGGACAACCAACCCATATATTGGTTTATGAACTTGTTTTGTTCTGCCCAATTAGTTGAGGTAGGAATGTTAACAGCATTCAAACAGTTTTGTGTCATTGGTCCTCCAGAGAGAAAGTATTGTCTACTGTAGGAAGCCAAATCATCTCTAGGATTGGCCTGACCAGATGGCTGGACAGAGAGTTGAACACATGGACACACAGTCATTATTTGCCATACTTATAGGGAACTAGGCATTGCCACTCTAGCTGGAGCGTCTGGGCTTGTGCTTGTTCTCACCAGCCAGAAACTTGCTGCCAAATGTGGCTTCCAGAAGAGATTGGTTTCTTTCCATTTAAATAGGAAGTAGTATCTTGTAGAATAAAGAAATACATAAGTTTAGGAAGAAGGGAGTCATTTTTAGATACATTCGCATAACAGAAATGTATTGAGGGGCCACGGTGTGCAAGGCACTGTTCTGGATCTCACTAATGCTGGGGCTCAGCTGCGGATCAGTTTCCAGGAATCACATCTGGGAGAAGTAGAATGACACCCGTGCACAATTTTGTGTCCAGTCTGAGCAAGTGGAAGCATGCCATTAACATACTTACCCACTGGTAAGAATATTCTTCCAATTTCCAGAAAGTAAGTTAAGATGGAATTTTAACAGGAAAAAAAAGACTGTTTTAAAAAAATTTTAGTACCAGAGTTGATTTAAAAATTGAATGCTGGGGACGCCAGGGTGGTTCAGTAGGTTAAGTGTCCGACTCTTGATTTCGACTTAGGTCATGACCTTAGGGTCGTGGGACTGAGCCCCACATCGAGATTGAGCCCTGCTTCAAGCTCTGCCCTGGGCGTGGAGCCTGCTAAGATAATCTCTCTCCCTCTCCCTTTGCCCCTCCCCCTGCCTCTCTCTCTCTAAAAAAAAAAAAAAATTGAATGATGATAGGAGATTCTACTAGGCCCCAAGTGCCTCCTTCATTTGAAGGCCTGCGCCTCGGCCATACCTTCGTTATTATTTCCCAGTGTGCGAAGCCAGAGTGCTCGTCTCGTCCAGCCCACCATGCATCCAAGGTGGTGGTGGTGCGACAGACATTCTGTCTATCCACATTTTCACACTTGAGAAAATGGAGGCTCAAAAGTATAGAGCCTACTCACTTGTTCTGATATTTGATCATAAAAATATTTCAATCGACAGAACATACCTAAACCTTTTTGCATGTGTGTGTACACATACACATGAACATGTGATGTTATACGTCCAATAATGTGTATTATCGATGTAATAAATATGGCTCCAGAAACCTCTGTGAAACTTGGGAGAGGGTCCAAAAGAAAAAAAGAAAAAAAAAAATCCAAGGAAATGCTGGAGAGAAGCAGGTTGCTCTGAGCTCCAGTAATTATAAGCAGTGGGAGGCAGCGAGCCAGAAACCTGAGGGGCAGGGCAGGTGTGTGCCTTCAAAAGAATAAACCCAACAGGGAAAGAGGTAGAAGCAGGCTAGAACAGGTTTGTTAATCCTCCCAAACATAAATACCCCAATTTGTAATATTTTTTTCATTTTCTTCCCAAATAGCAGGGAAGCTGGAGCAGAAACTTTGTTCTGAGTTGCAAGGGAGTTTTGGCCGTTGTCTGCTCTCCCGCGTACAGCATGGAGCCACATGCGTTCTCAAAGTAGAGGGGGCAGGTGACTGGTGGGGGGGGAGGTGGAGGATGAGGGGGCTGGTGCTCCAGGGGCCTTGAGTGGTAGACAGGAGGTCTGGGGTGGAGGGGCAGGACGTGAAGCTGAAAGGCATAAGGAGGAGGTGGGGTGAGTGAGCATAGAGTGGGAAAAGCCGATGGCCAGAAGAAGAGATGTTGGTCAGAAAGGGGAGGTGTGTGCTCACAACTTCAGAGGTGCAGTAGGTCTGAAGATGAACTTAACCACAGAGAGAGGGGCCATGGATCTGGGTGACTGAGGATGAACGAAGGTCATAAGAACTGAAGGGACCAGGGGAAGGAGGGGCTGGCTTTGGGGATGGATTGCCCACGTGGCTGTCATAGGCTCAGGAAGATGGCAAGAGCCAGAGTGAGGCGAGGCTGATATTCTAGAAGCCAGTGCCCTCCCAGATGAATGTCAGTGTATTCTGGGAGTTGAAGACAGGCAGTGATTAGAAGGATTCCACAGTCAGGGTGGTAGTGGGCCATTCGGAGAGGAGGTCCTGGATTTGGGGGGGGGGTTGGTATCATGGCTCAAGCATCCCGGAGGGCACCGTGCATTGACTTCAGATGTGGAGGCATGTGTCGGAGGAGGGATTTCAGTGAGAAGGCGGGCATTTGGGTCTTGGACACCAGGCTGTGGGCAGGAGACTTGGTGACTTCCCAGACCTGAGCCACCCAGAGATGGCTCTCGCTTTAAATGTCAACCCACGAGGTACTTTTCCTGGGAAGAGCTGGAGGCTGCACCACAGAAACTGAAACGCCAGGTCCAGTGGGAGAGGACAGTGGAATTGCAAGGTTTTTACTTGTAATGAAGATGGAGGCTGGATTTCAGAGACACACGGGGAGGTAAGAGGCAGCTGAGCTCTGAGACATTTGAGCTTGAGGCAAAGATTAAGTAAACATTTATATGCCAAACATCAACTCGGTGCTTAGGGAAGGGCAGATGTCTCTCTTGAGACCAATTTACCCACACGGAAGTTCATTTTTCTTTAGATTTACACAGGCAGCCCGGCTGCTCCAGCCCCTGGGATTACAACTGAACAGGAAATAAGCTTCCAGTCCCGATGGCTCTGTAAGGGGTGTGGCCCCCATGCCTACCACAAGAAGGCATTTACAAAGACCTCTTTGCTCTTACTAGGTATAAACCAATCAATCAATTAATCAAAAAGGAGGCAGAGAAAGGTAGCTGGCACATCCAAATTCTCCCTAAGCAGGGAGGTAAAATGTGCACTTGGGCGCTTAGGCCATCATTTTGAGTGTGGATGAATCAAGTATTCGAAATGCCTTTTCAAAGAGTCCTAGTGGGGCATCCCGTGGTGTTGGAGTGTTTCCCTTCTTTTCCATAAATCAGGACCCAGCCGTGTCTTTGGAGAATTTAGAAGAGAGATCTTGGCTGGTAGTTACAGAGGTGGGGGTCACTGGCTCATGGATGGTAATTCCAAGCGGGGAATGGTCCCTCCAGGAGATTATAGAGAAAGAAGAGGAGAGTGGAGCCAACAGTGGGGAAAATCGTTATTTATAGGGCGGAGGAAGAATGAGGAGCCTTCAGAAAGGGTAGATGGTGTAGGATGTCATGGAAGCCAGATGAAAGGGATATGGAGCAACTATAGAATGGGTGGGTCTCACACCTGAGTGTGTGCTGGAATCACCTGGAAGCTACATAGATCGCTATTCCCCAAAATGTCTAATTCACTAGATCTGGGTGAAGGCCTGAGAACCTGCATTTCTAGCAAGCTCCCGCTGCTGCTGCTGCCGCCGGGTAGCTGACCCTGCTGTGAGAACGCCACCATCGTGTGCACCCTGGAGACTGAAGGGCATCCACGGGCTTTGGTCCCTAGTGTTGGTCCTAGTGCTCCCAGTCCAGGAGTTTCTATACAGTGGTTGGTTGCAAGAGACAGAGTTGGCGTGAATTGAAGAGAGAATGGGCGGGTGGCCAAGCTTATGTAGACTTGGCTTGTGAGAAACTTGGCTATGGAGAAAAGATGAAAAATGGGGGCTTATAGATGGGTTCAGTGATGAGAGAAGAGAGAGAGAGAGTGTGTGTGTGGGGGGGGTTATCATCCATTCATTACAGATATTCATCAAGTACCTATATTTCTGGCCAGGCCTTCTTCTAGGTAGTGGTTAACTGTGGTAACCAGGCTAGACTTGGCTCCTGCCCACCCATTGCTCTGGAGCCAGGCAGACTAGGGCCGATACCCCACACCTCTACGTCCTTACCTGCTGACTTTGGGCAAGGTGTGCGCCTCCCTGAGTCTCAGTTTCTGCCTCTACACAATGGTAGAGCGAGGCCTGCCTTGCCCAGGTGTGCAAATTTAAACAAGCTGCTGCACTTCAGGCCCCTGACTCTGCCTGGCGTTGAGAGGCCCTCACCAAATCCATGCATGCTTCTTTTCCTCCCTTGAGATGCTCACTGGGTGACCTTGGTGGGAGAGGGCTTTCCACATGGTGACAAGCAGGTCATGCGCTGGAGCCCTGAGGGAGGGAGGAAACATGGACACTCTCAGACAGCACATCAGGAGGTCTCTAGGGGGTGGAAGCATGAGCAACCTCCCCCAGAAGCAGCTAGAGATTCAGAAGAAGTCAGCACTCAGGGAAGGCAGTGCCTGAGGGAGGAAAGTTAATTTATGGAGCAGGGGAATCCCATAGGGCACAGGGGAAAATACCTTTCACACTGTAGGGATGTCCGCATTCTTTGCTGACCTCATTTCATTTGTATGTATACCCTTCTCTCTTCCTTCCACCCACCCCTAAAATGAAATTTTTTTCCTGCCATGAGAACCAACAGTGGTGACAGGGTTTAGCCCCCGCCCAGACGCCCTGGGCACTGAGGCACACTGACTGTCCTGCCAGTGATGGTCCAAATCAGGCAAGGGACCAGTGGGGGACCGAACACCTCACACAGGCCCAGTACTGGTTAGGTCATACAATGCTTTTTCCCTGGGCTATTTCTTTGAACACTCTTCCCTCAAGTGGCACCTCACAAACTCTTCTGAGTTGCATGATGATGAGTTCCCCCTCTTCTTGGCATCTTTAAAGCCCCTTGCCCCTCTGAGATGCCCAACTGTGGATTTGCAGATGAGGGCTGCAAGGTCATCCTCCTTTTGCCTTTTGGGGGTTGTGGGTTTGTGCTCTGGATGGGCTCTGGAGGGAGGCCCGTTCCCACACACACTTGCAGAGTCTGCACAGAGAACAGAAATTTGGAGGAGAATTGAGTGGGCGATGTCCCATTACCTTCCACTGTGTCTTCACCACCTATAAATAGCCAACCTTGTTTGTGCTCATCCAAACAAGGACGCGGTGCAAGGGGAGAGCTGCCAGGAAAACCACTCTAGTTCCAGCTTCTTGCTCCCCTGGCCTTGCCTGGGCTGTCCCACATTTAAATAGGAAGTTCTCAGTCAAAAGTGCCTGTGATTCCTGGGACATCTTTGGCCACCAGGTGGGTATGTAGGGACTCTGCAGATATCAGCAGCGCCTTTGGATCCTTATTTCTCAGAAAGGGGAAGGAGCCTCCTCCTGCCCTCCCGCCGATGATCGAAGGAAACTGGGCTTACCGCTGTTACGGTTTTGTCCTTTCCCGATGGAAGGATTCTGTCTCCCCGGGCAGTGACATCCCAGGGCAGAACTCTCCCTGAAGGACTAGCTTCACATCTGCTACCTTTACAGATGGGTGGAGTCCTCTTACAGTTGCTTATTGGAGAGAGGAGAAAATCTCTGGAAGCCTAAAGCATGTGCATGGGGATACGAATTTTGATTATTGCCATCCCAAGTGTGGTGGGCAAAGATCGGACTGGACGTCAGGAAGCTTCCATCTGGTTTCAGCTCTGCCACTAACTAGCTGCGTGGCCCTGGGCACGTAACTCCCGTCTTTGGAACGAAGACCCTTGTCTATAGTAAAGTAGGGGCTTGAGCTGGGTAACACGTACCCAGTTTTAGCAGTCAGAGCCTAAGTGTGATGTCACAAGCAGGCAGGCAGGGAGCGGTCACTTCCTTTGGCCTTGCTTCCTTGATGCACAGTTGGACCAGGACAAGGGGGGTACACAATCAGATGGGGTAGTTTCACATTAGAAGGGGCAAGAAAACAAGGCTGTGGAATTGGAACAAGAAAGAAGACAGGGTAGCTCGCATCATTTCTCTAGGATCTTCACATTGACATCTGCCATCGTCCAAATGTGTTGACACCTCCCGAGTGGGATGAAAGCTGGAAACCAAACAGAGGATTTGCAGGGTGCTCCTCAGTTTCCTGAGCATGAGGACAGGCCACTTCTGTTTCCTCTCCTTTCCTTTCCTTCTCAGCTTTTTTTCTTCACCCTGCAACAATTTTTAGGCAGTTAGAACCCAAACATTTACATCAAGGTAATAGATCCTTCTGAGAGTGGGCAGGAGGTCTGCTAGAAAGAGTCCTCACCTGGACTCGGGATCTTTTGTTCCGTAGGGATCTATGGATTTCCTCTTTTCCCCTTCAGCCCCACTCACCTCCAAAAGGGTCCTGGGTCTCTTGGGTGTGGCATTCGGTTGCTGCTATTAGTGCTGCCGTTCATTTGTTTATTTGCTGATTTGCTTGCCTCGGCCTCCTACGCACTTCAACACATTTTCCGGGCCACATGTCTTGGCTTAACTGTCCCAACTTGGGCTAAATCGGGCCATGCCACTGGCTGAGCTCGTGTTCTCCAGGGATGCACATGGCGCATCTTCCACAGTTCCGACTGGACACACCCCGTCTCATGTCTTGGGTCTGAGCAGCCAGGGCGGGCACCTCTGGGCCAGTTGAGTGTGTGATCTTTGTTTATTAGGAGCACTTTTTAAGTTGGGGAGCAAAGGCGATTTACCCAACTGGCAGTGAGCTGCAATGACACAGGCTGCCCGGCATTCTCGGTGACTCACCATCCCCATGACCAGGAGACTGAGTGAAGCGGTTTTGAGAAGCGGTCAAGAGCGTGGGCTCTGGAGTCAAAGTGAATAGGTTCAAATCCAGACACTGCTGTCCTACTACTTTAATGACCTTTTGTTAGCTAGTGACTTAATGTCACTGAGCCTCCGTTTCCTGACCTATATAATGAAAATAAAGGGCATCACAGGTGGGGTTCTCCAGGAAGCAGGCCCCGAGGCAGCATTTCGTATGCGAGCTCTGCTTCAGGGTTTAGTGCCCATGGAAGGGAGAACGGAGCAGCGCTGGGCCGAGGGAGAAGTCAGGGTGTGACACTGGCTCACCAAAGCCTTGGCCGACTCCACAGGGAGGGGCTGAAATGGCCCGTCTGAGTTATCCTGTGTTGGGCTGAACTGGCCACGATTTTTATAGTGTCGAGTGTGGGCTGCCCTAGAAAGGATTTGCCTTGGCCGAGGAGGCTCTCTGTAACTGAGGTGGTCCCTGGAGAGGCCAACGGTGCCCCCAGCAGCAGGGGCAACCAGCCCTTCACCAAAGGGGGCTCCGGCAGCGTGGTTCCGTGTCCACCATGCAGAGCAGATACTCGAAGGGGTGGATGTGACAATTGAATAACGGACAAAAGGCGCTTATCCTGGTGCCTGGCCCCTGATAGGCAATCAGTAGGCAGTAGCTGTTGCTCTTCTTTCCATGCGATTGTAGGTTCCAACTATTCCTGCTGGTGTCCTTGAGCTAGTCCGCCCGTTGTCTGCAATTTAGGCTCCCTGTCCAGTAGAGCAAGGAGACTGCCCTGCCAGTTCCCTGTTCAAGTCATGCGTTTCAAGGGTCCATAACCAAAACTGCTGAGAAAAATACAAGACAAGAGCATTGTTTTGATTCAAAAATCAGAAAGAAGTAAGGGCAACCTTGTTCTGGTATCTTCGGATATATGGTGATATGCCTGCTTTCTTTTATTTTCTCCTTTTATTCAGCAGCTGTGGGCATAGAAACTCATCATACATAAACCTTCTCGGGAGCTAGTAAATTCCAAAAGGACTGGATTTTTCTTTTCTCGTTGAATTTAGTAACATCCTTTTTGCTGAAATGGAACCCATGTGTTGGGCAGACTGGAGGAGAGCATAGACCATCCAGGGCTGCAGCCTCATTGGGTGTCAGCTACTCCAAGCATGTGCTTTGGAGAATTTCAGAAATTCTGGTATTTTTCAGAACTGAAATTCATTAGCATTGTTGTAAGAGTCTATAAATACAGTGAAAAGCATTTACAAATAGACATTGTAAAATGCTTCCACACCCACAGTCTGAACACTGTCAAAACACCAGCTGCAGCTTCCTTACTTGGAAGGATCAGAACCTTTTTTAAACGACACCTACTGTGTTTTCAAAATAGGCTTGCTTCTGGCCCTGTATAGAAGATAATTTCAGCCGAAAACCTGTGTCTGGCTCTTGGCATGCGGGATCAGGGCTCAGAGAGATGGGGGGATCCTAAGCTCCTTCCTATCAGAATGCACCTGGCGCTTTAGCATCTGGGGACCGGTCGCTCAGGGATGGGACTTCTTCTTTCCTCAGGTAGCCCCTCACGGCTTGGGCCTCTCGGTCTAGGATTTGTAACTCCACACACCCCCACCTGGTTCCCAGGTGAGCTCCAGGTGTGGTCCCAGGTGATCACCGGGGCACCTGTGGTCGGGGAGGTTCTTCCAGGAGAGTTTGTAGGCAAGGGCCAGACAATCTCACCTTTGACCTTGGCAATACTGTTGGGGAGAAAGGAGAGGGAACATAAGCTGCCTGAATTGTATGAGTCTCTGTTGTTGAAAGTGAACTTTATTTTTTTTTTTTTTAAAGATTTTTTATTTATTTGACAGAGAGAGACACAGCGAGAGAGGGAACACAAGCAGGGGGAGTGGGAGAGGGAGAAGCAGGCTTCCCGCCGAGCAGGGAGCCCGATGCGGGGCTCGATCCCAGGACCCTAGGATCATGACCTGAGCCGAAGGCAGACGCTTAACGACTGAGCCACCCAGGCGCCCCGAAAGTGAACTTTAATGAAGGAAAAATTTTTACCTCTAGTCTTATCCCAGAAACAACTACTGTTAACATTTTGGACTGTTTCTTTCCCATCTTTTTTCCTACATATGATTTGGTTTGTTTTTCACTGGTTTTACATAGTTAGGATTATACTGAATGTCCTCCAGCTTTTGGGGGAAAAATTGCGTCTATTATACAAATACATAATGCATTCCCCTTTAAGGACAAAGGCAAATGTTCATGAATTCCACAAGTGTTTTTGAGCCCCTGCCTGGTACCAGGGGGCTGAGCTGGGTGCTAGAAATAACCCATCACACTGCCCAGGAATAGTCAATGTAAATATTCTTCCAGTCTTGAAAGAAATAATAATCTCTCTTCCTAATACCTAAGCAGGGCATGTGGGTGTATGTACACAGAGAGTAGGGCACTTTTAACTTGTCTCTGTCCTTTGCCACTGTAACATCAGCCTTTGTCCTTCCTGTCATAATGTGTTTCTAAATATCATTTTCATGGCTGTATAAAAGTCCATCAAATATAGGTTAATAACCTGTTCCCCTCTTTATGAAAGAGTCTAGTTTCAGTTTTTATTTATTACAAATAACACTGTGGTAAACATATTGATCTTGCAAAACCCACTTGGGCATTTCAGGCAATTTCTTTAGCATAGCCTCCCAGAACTGGGCCAAAGCAGATGCCCATTTTAAATGCTATTGATATACACCCTATTCTTAGAAATTACTTCTTTTTACCCTGAACCATTCCCCAAAGGCTTTGTGGTAACTTTCCAAAATGCATCTACAAGAATAAAATAGTTGAGAGTGACAGTAAGGGGGCAAATAAAGGTAGAAAAGTAATACGGCCCAGGATAAGACAAGCATAATAATGAGCAGTAGGGTTCTCTACAGTCCATTCAAGATAGGCTCACAGTTGACTGGAAGCTTCTAGCTGTCAAATCAAAGAGGGACGTGGCAGCTGCAAGATTCATAGTTACCGAAATGCATGAATAAACCACATGTTCAGAAGCAGCCGAGCTGGCCTGTTCTGAGATACAGATCATTAACGGCTACATAAAGCTCCTTCTCCCACCAACACCCCCTCGGATTCTGTCCCCAGCCACCCCGCCAGAGTGTCACCTCAAACCAACTTTACCCTTGGCAAAAAAAAAAAAAGCCCAGTGGAATTAACTGGACTTTTGTTGCCTGAGTGACCTTTCTCCCTGGACAGAACATATGTTCTCATAGGTTTTGGTCCTTGGTGTGTTCCCAAAAGGACAGGACTGTCTGGCTCTAGGTATAATTTGAGTTGTGTTAGTTTGGAGAATGACAGCACCAAATCATTCTGGCTCCATAGTTAGAAAATAATAAGATCAGGAGCCCTCAAGAACTTTTCAAAATGAAAATGCTTTCCTACTAATAATGGTGCATTTCCAAAACATTTCATTCAGAAGGTTACATTCAAATTAGTAGCCACTGGGATCCTAACAATAAAATGTTTTGAAACAAATTTTCTCAGTCTCGATGCTCCTGTTGGCTTGGGGTCTGTCCGAGGGACTGTGCCCTGTGGGACCTGACCTTTGGGGGGGGGGGATGGAGAGGGGGTCTGCTACAGCAACCTGGCCTGAGGGGCCCCCACAGCCCTTGGAGGTGGGGCTGAGGTGGGAAATAAAGGCTCTGCTCTGAAGCTCAAGCTGCTTCCCCCTTCCAAGCACGGTAGTCCATGCTCTCCTTGAACTTTTACTTCAGCCAAGCTCTGAAAAGCCCGGAAAGTCTCATAATACCCACCCACAGTTTTAGAGCTGTGTTTTCTCTCGGTGGAGGTCAAGCCATTTGGCCCAGCCCCTATGCCCTGGAGTTCTTACCTCTGCCGGTCTTTGGTTGAGGGTGCTTGAGGTTATGCTTGAAGTTACAGGTCAGTCTTGTTTGTTCGGGAACTGACAGGGCCTTACCTCCTTCCACTGGGCCTTCTCCACCGTCACAAGGATCTGCGAGTCACGCTGAATGCTACTACCACCGCCCCTTCCGGAGTGAAGAAACCCAGGGGTTGGCCCTATCAAATCCCTCCCTTGTCGCCGGCTTTATGAGTCTCCTGCTGCAGCTGTCCTTCCATCCTGCATTACCTCCAAGAAACAGAACCCTCTAGTACTCAGTCCAGCAGTCTGACCTTTGCCTACCTTTCTGCTCTCACTACTCTCTGGGGACCTCAGGCTTCAGCCCAGGGAACTCTGGCCACACTGGGCACTCCCACCTCCTGTGGGGTCCTTGCTTAATCATGCCTCTTACTGATATGTCCTCTCTCCCTTTTCCTCCAAGGCCCAGCTGGAATGCCACCTCCTCTGTGTGCTCCTGGCCACACTACGCAGATCCCCTGCACTGACCCAGTCCTTTCTTCCCATAGGACTCTGATGTGCCCTTCCCTTACACAGCCTGTGCCGTGTGGACCTGTGTGTCTGTCTCTTTCCCGCAGTTAGACTGTGAGCCCCTCCAGAGTAGGAACTCCCTGGCTTGGCCCTCTCAATACCCCCTGCATGACAGGTATTTGACAGGCACTCCTTGAGTAACTCTGCTGCTCATTGTGTCGTTTGGCTTCAGGCCATGATGACTGCCAAGAGCCATGAGATGGATTATTTCTGTTGCTTTCCCAGAACAACTGCTTGGCTTCTCCCTCTCATTTTATGGGTGAGGATCTTTTCCTCTTTCACTACCATCACAGACCGCAGACAATCTCGTTCGGGGCTTACCCCCCTGAAAGGGTCTAGAGAACTGCCCTTTTAGAGGAATTTGGAGGAACCTTCTGTTCATGCACGAGTGGGCTGTTTCTCTCATCTCAGAGGCCTGTTCCCATCCCTCAGGGCTGTTCCTAGCCCAGGTGCCGAGAGAAGTCACTCATGTCCTGATGGGCATGGGGGCACCCACCCAAGAGCTGTCTAATTTTACAGGCCTGTGCCCCAGCGCCAGCTTTCAGGCTGCCAGATCTTAAACTCAACCCCTTGTGCCTGTCAACAGCCTGGCCGATGCCTCCGCCTCAGGCCAGAAAACCTCTTTCTCAAGGTTAAAAGTAGCCGACCTTTGACAAGCAGCATTGGCTAAATTCCTTGCTCCTTAAAAGGGAAGCTGCCGGTCATCATTTGCTGGTGCTTATTTGGCCATGGGGCGGGAGCAGGCCCCGCGTTGTACCCTGTGTACCAGCGGGAGGGTCAGCGGCTGAAGGTGTATTGCTGAAGAGTCATCATTAAAAGAGCCCTCTCTGAAAATGTGTGCTGGAGAGGTGGGCATCCAGTCTGTCGGCCGGTCTCACCGAGGCCCGTGTGGTTGGATAGGTCGTGGGCTCCCAGTGGCCCTCACGGGTGACGGTGCCGCCCACCCCACGCACAGCCTGCTCCTTAATGCGTGTGCAGCAAGAAAGCTGACACAATGACAAGGACACACACCAATTATGAAATGCCTGGACTTGTGTTTTTCATGTAGGGGTGACGGTCCCAAGATTGACTTGGTGGGCAGTTCGATTTCTGGCATCCTGGACAAGGACCTCTCGGATCGCAGTAATGACATTGGTGAGTAAGGAGAGCGTTCTGGCTTCTCTTTGCAAAATTTTAAAAGAACTGCAGAGTTTGGCTTGCCCCTTCGAGCAGCCTGATGAGAACTAACACAGCCATGTAAATGGAAGGCTAATAGCCCAAAGTCGGTTTTAGATGTCGCAGTTTTGTAAAGAAGGGGAAGTGATGGTGGTTTCCACAGTAAAACAGAATGCCTGGAATTGTTACTCTCCCTGACCTTAGGAGGAGAGCAGTCTAATGAAAAGAAGTGATGAATAAGCCTTTTGTAAAAGTGGGCATTAGCACTCATATTCATATTTTCCAGTGACTTATGTATTTAGTGTAAAAAGGTGAATGGGTGAAAATGCAGAATGGCCGAGTTCATTGTAGTCACAGCACTCAGTGTTTTGAGTTTGAATTTAAAATGAGCCCTGGTGTGATAATTGCCACTTAGTTAAGAACATGGGTGAGTTTTTCAAAGGTCAAGATAGCAGTGTGATAAAGGGGAAGGTAGCTAAAGTCTCTGTGGGGAAACAAGTGGGAGGGTCTTTTGGGTGTGTGCGTGGGTGGCACGAGGTCGCCTGTGTGCTGGTTGAGGCCACTGTTGGTCTGACTCAGGTGACAGCCCTTTTAAGAAGTCTAGATTCGGTCAGGAAACAAACTGAGGGTTGCTGGAGTGGTGGGGGGTGGGAGGGATGGGGTGGCTGTGTGATAGACATTGGGGAGGGTATGTGCTATGGTGAGCGCTGTGAATTGTGTAAGACTGATGAATCACAGACCGGTACCTCTGAAGCAAATAATACATTATATGTTTAAAAAAAAAAAAAAGCAGGAGGGGGAAGAATGAAGGGGGGGAATCGGAGGGGGAGACGAACCATGAGAGACGATGGACTCTGAGAAACAAACTGAGGGTTCTAGAGGGGAGGGGGGTGGGGGGATGGGTTAGCCTGGTGATGGGTATTAAGGAGGGCACGTTCTGCATGGAGCACTGGGTGTTATACACAAACAATGAATCATGGAACACTACATCAAAAACTAATGATGTAATGTATGGTGATTAACATAACATAATAATAAAAAAAAGAAGTCTAGATTCAGGGACTAAATTTTTTTTTAGCTTTACATCTTTTATTTGTACCTATCATGGTTATAATATTCTACATAATAGGGCTACATTTTGGAATTTGCCTTTTTTAATTAAATTTTTTTACTTTGAAATAATTAGAGATTTACATGCAGTTGTAAGAAGTAATACAGAGAGAACTACATACCCTTGACCCCTTTTCTCTCAGTGGTAGTGTCATAATGAAACTACAGTGTGAGATCATAACCAGGATGTTGACATGGACATGTCCAGTGAGTTCCCTAGTTTTACTAGTACTTGTGTGTCTTTAGTTCTTTGCAGTTTTGTCACCTGGGTAGATCTGTGTATCTACCACCTCGGTCAAGATGCAGAACATTCCATCGCTACCAGGATTTCTCCCCCCGCCGGGTTGCACTTTTATAACCATACCCATGTCCCCCCTGCCCCCCACCCCTTCCCGGACCCCTGGCAGCCACTCTCAGAGACTGATTTGACATGGAAGATTTCTAGCACCTTCTGCATTGGCTGCTCCGTTTAGAAACAAACGTCTGACCATTGGCAGGCCCAGAAGAGGCACTGAGTGCCTAACGTGAGCTTTCTTGTCACCTGGGGTTACTCCTCTTTGGGGTGCTGTGTTTTTTTCCAAACCTGCTAATAGAGTTGCATCTTTACAACTGCTGACTTGCAGTCTCTGGTCTGATCTTGTGAAGACTTGGTGGCAGGATGTGTCCTTGTGACCGTAAACACCAAAAATATTTGCTCTGTCTCCAGAGACTGTTTTACATCCCTAACCTTTGAGAAGCCCAGTCAGGAAGCAGGACCGAGGGCTTCTGACAGCTTGGGCTGATGGAATAATAATAGAAATGCTGGCCCGCTAGAGCTTTTGACCTGGTTAAAGGGCAGAGCAGAGCAGGGCAGTGATTGGCTATGAATGAGAAGGAGTCATCAGAATGAGCCTGATGAAGTTCTGGTCTTGCCACTGTGGTTTAGCATTCGGGCCCACATTTTAAGGCAGGATGGCCAGTTGGTGAAGTGGCAGAGAAGGTAATGTGGGACCCTTCACAGGAAGGGAGGTGTTCTCCTTCTCCAGAATATTCTCCAGAATACACAGGGCTGTGCCTTGCCTGGGAAGAGCATTGGCCTTTGGCCCTTGTTTTCTTTGGGTCTGGAGATGACTCGGGTGGCTCTCACTGAAATATGAATTTCATATTTCTCAGTCTGACAAGCTAGTTTGGAAATGTTGGGGTTGATCGAAGTGGGTTAATCTATGGAAGCTCTTCATACATGGAAACTGAGCACCTGTTGTATCTATTTGGGAGCCCAGAAAGAGCTGCTGAGGCTTAGTTTGCTCTCATTTACCAAGAAGACGTTAATCCCAGAAGGCTGTAATTCCTCAAGCTAATTATGTAATGCATATTATTTGCATTGCAAGAAATGATGATCGGGGGCCATGTAATCAGCTGCTAAATACTTGAGTATCTACTCAAGGGCAAGGCCGAATGGATACCAAGGGCCTCACCCATAGGCCCTGCCTTCCAGCAGCTTCATGTCTCTTTGGGCCGCTTGGACGGCAAATGGAAAGTGAGGTGACACCAACGGACTGTCTCCCTGACCACTGAGTGGTAGAAAGTAATGCAGGTCAGAGTTGGGAATGCTCCTTGGTGCCCAGAGTGCTAGGGCAGGCTCCGTGAGGTGGGGGGGGGGGGGGGGGGGCAGACTTATCTGGATCTAGAAGTTGGATTCACTGAGGCAGAGGCAGGCAAGGAGATCCCGTGGGGAGTGCTGATAACTGGTCATAGATCAGCCTGGCCATAGGAGAGCTTCCTGCCGGCATGGAGGGGAGCTGCCCTGCAGATGGAGGTCTGGGCAGGATTCGGTAGGAGAGGGATGCATCCGTAATTTATTCGGTAGGCAGTGGGTTGACACTGAAGTGACAGGATCAGGTCTAAGCATTCAGATAATAACTGATGGAGCTCTGTGGGACCAATCAGATGAAGGAAAGACGGGTGTCGAGTAGTCAGGTTATTTGATAGTGTGGGTGAGAGGCAGTTAAGAGAGAGCCCGCATTAAGCTGCACCACAGGATGGCGAAAGAAGGACTAGATGTGGAAGCAGCAAAGCAAACCAAGTGTTGCCAGGCCTCAGGCACTGACTGGACTTGGGAGCAGGGCTTTGTCAGCTGTGAGGTTTTAGCGTTAGGGGAAAAAATGACTTGGGTAGAAATAAGCACGTCTGGGGGAGGAACTGGTTTAGGGGGAAATGTGGATTTATTTAAGCGTGTTGACTCTGAGATCTGGTCAGATGGCCCCGTGTCTGTGCTGGATGAGGCGGAAGCCAGAAGGTCGAGGCTGGGGAGGGCCAGGGTTGTAGAGGCCAGCGGGGATTGCGGGTAGAGATTAGGACCTTCCAGGAGACCTAACGCAGGGCTGGCACCTGCTGACCCGTGCGTGAGTGCGGACTGCTGCCTCCAGGCCTGGAAAGCTTCAGTAATTTACACCAGCTCTCCCCACTGCAGCTTCTTTACTGAGGAAGGAAACTAGCATCTCTCCCAACTTGCTCACCTTGTCTTCCAGAGTTCGGCAAAATCGCTGGATGGGCTGCACAATGGTAGAAATGTTTGTTATCAATGCTGTTGTTTGCTTCGAAGGGATAGTTAAGTCAGGAAGATAAGTAAAGTCCTTAACATGAGAAAAGAGAAAGAAGGCCCTCAGCTTGAAGACCAGACCATGCACAAAGTCCCCATCTAAGGGAAAAGAGGAATCTGGCAACTTCTTAGTTCAGAGGCCAAGGGAGGAAAGGATTTTAAGCAGAATGTCATTAGGCCCAAAGGTGGAAATGCTCTTGCAGGTGGGTTGGTCAAGGAAAATAGGACACTACTGTGGAGGGGCTGCTTTGTGTCTCTGCTTTTGGAGCATTTGTTCATTGCTTTGAATTAAGAAGGAAATTATTTGTACCAGAATGTTTTGTTAGTGATTCAGACAATTGAAGCTGTCCAAATGTGGGCTGCAGTGAATAGCCGAACACAGCCCTGAAAGCCAGTAGAAATCATCAGTGTTAGCTATAAATAAATCTGTTTCCTCTTAATAAAGCTATAATTTTAAATTATTATAATATTGAATTAGAGAACATGGCTTTTTCAGATCTCGTGTGGGCAGCTACCAGCATCTGTCAGCCCACAGTAATTTAGAATGGAATCAGTTGGTCCAAAATGAAGTTGTTGATGTCGGTTTGAGATACTGTGTATCAAACTACACCACCATATTTCAAGTAACATAATAGGAAACGTGGATGAGCTCCAGAGCAGGCCTGTGCATGAATAGAAATGAAAATTAAATTGTCCAGTTTTCTCTTGCTGATGGAAGAAGAATCTCCGCTTCGATTGAATGGGAGATTATAGGCCGAGGAGTCAAGTGCCATAACATTTACTTTTATTATGCCATATATTGTAGTTCCCATGGCATGTGGGGATTTATTATTACACTTTGGTACTGCGGAGATTTTCCGATTCTTTCCCACTAAAGCACAGAGATAGCAGCGGGCCCCCAGGTGGGAAGCCGCCTGGGAACTAAGCCATCTAGATGCAACTGATTGACTTAGAAACAACCCTTCTCCTTTCTCCTCTGTTGCTTGCCTTCGTTCGGCGTTCCCCATTCTATTCAGATCCCATCCCACTTGCCCCACTTCCATCCCTTTACGTGGCCATCACCCCCTCTTCACGTGGGGAAGCTGGGAATTTCTCCTCCGTCTTCCCAACCTGATCCAGATACGCACTTGACATTGCAGTCAATGTCAGGGGCCAGGGGTTGCTAGCTTTAAAGTCGATGGACTTAGGACATGGAACTGGTTTGGGAGATATGAGTCTAACTTCTTCTTGTCCTCAAATCTCTCACAGATGCCTCCTGGCCTGTGGTTCATTTGGACCAGGAAATGCAAAAGCACTTCCCTACTGACAAACTGGGAATGCTAGTAAGAGCTCATTGATTTGGGATCCTGGAAAGGTTCTGAACCTGGATTGTGGTAATGGTTACACAACTCCGTAAATTTACTAAAAATTATTAGGTTGTACGCTTAACATGGGTGAATTTTATGATATACAAATTATACCTCAATAAAGCTGTTAAACGCAGCTCTGGCCCCTATCCAGGAACACAGGTCACGATTACACACCAACTTATATCAGGACTATTTGAGAAGCAATATGCGTGTCTCCAGTGTGATGACGAAAAGCAAAAGAGATTAGGCTTTGTAGGGTCATGTGCTTTATACCAAGGAAGTGAAATACCTTAAACTTCGGGTGGATGGATCTTGAACCCAGTCAGCCCTCTGAGCATTTTTGGTGTCCTCCCTGCACTTCGGGACCCTCGGCCTTGGCTCCAGTTCATTCAGAAGAGGGTCTGTGCTGGACTTCTCCCTGCAGTGTCCCCGTGTGGCTCCCCACCTCTCACCTAAGATCATTAGGACTCAACAGTCTAGGTTTGCACTAAGTAAGTGAGGTCAAGCTGGCAACCAGCACTGATTTCACAAAATCACCTCGCAGTCCTAGAGGAGATGGGCTGATGGAAAGTCCTTGTCCTTCTCGGCACTTCCAAGAGTCCGGTCCCAGATATATACGGAGGGTGTTCGCTGACAGACGTTTGCAGTTAGAAACATCAGGCCACACCCAAACCAAGGCACTTAGCCCTGCCTGCTCAGCCGCCACCAGGGCAGTCCCGGTCTTCGGCAGCCTGTTGGTCGCCCGCCTCAACGTTCAGGGCCCCTGCAGCCTTTCTTCAGCGCAGTGGCTTGAGTGTCTCTGCTTTTGCTATATGCTGAGACCAATGGCAGCTTGAAGAATGCAAATGCGGAGGGACACCCAGTGGGGGCAAAGTAGTCTATATATACTCAGCAGAGACTTACGCAGTAACCTTTGTTACTTCTGCACTGTGCTTAACCGAGGCCTCAGGGCTGCGAATGAATGTGGAAGCAAGAAGGGAACAGGTGACGGGCAGTCCCAGCTTGCACGTGGCCTTTATTCGGCCTGCAGTGCCCTCTGCCTGCTGGCCGTGGGCTCACAGATTGGCAGAGCCCAGCTCTGTCTTCCGTTTGCCTTGTAAATATCCAGAGGGATCTATGACCTGCCAGAAAACCACGCTCAGGTACCCCTTTGTCACGCTAAAAGCATTATAGACAAAACTACACCTTATTAAGGAGCAAATTTGAGTTATCAAACTCCCTTCTCTAGCCATGGGCCCTTGTTAAGGCCTGATGTGGACACCTCGGCCCAGACCACCTCCCGCTACCTCGGATTCATTAAATGAGAAAAGTGATGAGCACTTAGGAGTGAGGCTGGTGGGCCCCATTAGAGGGTAATTGGATCTGGTAGTGACAAGCTAAGGATGAGGTGTCAGTGAACAGGGAGCCCTGATTTAGAGCCGGAGAAGCCGCTTTATTTAGCTGCGTGGTGACCCGCAATGGCGCCCCCCACCTCCCCACGCTTGAGTCATCTCTCCCTGAGGTTGTTCGTGTTCTTTGGAATTCAAAGACTCACACACACAAAAAAGGCTTTTAATGTGAGGGACTGCTGACTTTCATTTTACTAATTAAGGACATTTTAAAAACCAAATGCCATCGCCGGGTAGGAATAATCTCCGGTTTTAAAAATCGGACAATTTTAGCTGACTGGGAGCCTCACAATGTTGACTTTCTTTTCCTTGGCACTTTATAGACAGGTGGTAGCTTTGTCATGGATGCACACCAGTTCTTGGGGAGGCTTCTGGAAATTACAGGTCCAGCACAGATGTGCAAAAATGAGGGTCTGGGGAGAGAAATGTCGGGGGCAAACAAAAGGCCCCAGAGAAAGGCAGGTGTTCAAGCATGAGTGAAAACTCACTACTGCCCAGAAATGTACAATTAGCAGATTAATTTTTTATGGAGTTACAATTATTTGGGTTTTTTTTTTTCAAATCACTCACGCAATGTCAGATTTTAAAGGGCACTTTATTTTTTTTAAAGATTTATTTATTTATTTGAGAAAGAGAGAGAGACAGCATGAGCAGGAGGAGCAGAGAGAGAGGGAGAAGGAAAGAAGCAGACTCCCCCACTGATGGGGGAGCCCGATGCGGGGCTTGATCCCGGGACCCCAAGATCGTGACCTGAGCCCAGACCCAGAGTCAGCCACTCAACCAACTGAGCCATGCAGGTGCCCCTAAAAGGCACTTTAAATGCTTCATACCTCTGTCCTCTTCCTTCCCCAAGGCTGGAGAATGGAGGCCTCCAGTTCTAGAGGCACCTGTCCCTCCCAGTGTGGTAACAAGCACACTGGGCTTCAGACAGAAGGTCTTTCCTCCTTGAGTTTTTTTACTTGGCATTTAATTTTGGGTTCTGTGTAACTCTAGGCATTAGTATGTTGTTGTTTCAAACACAAAAATTTTCTTTTATGAGTGTCTGATTGCTCCTCTTTTCTCTCAGTAAAGTGCTGTTGAATGAGATGAAATGCCCTGTTCCTCTGCTCCCTGAGAGGAGACTTGCCCTCCGGACGCACACCCCGCTCTAGCAGACCGTCCAGCATGGCGTGCACCTCTTTGGGTCCTGGGTTTTTTTGTTTGTTTGTTTGTTTTGAGTAGAGTTGACACACAATATTACATTAGTTTCAGGTGTGGATATTGGTTTTTCATCTTTAAACCAGGGGCTTGGAGGAAATGATCAAAGGGGCCCAGTTTGACCTCACAGGCTTGTCTGTCTGGCTCTGTTTCTTTTAGCTGAGTTTTCTGGACATTAAGAAAATGCTTTTTTTTTGTAACTTCTGATTCCTCTTTTCGAGCCCCATGTCAGGCTCCCTGCTCAGCGAGGAGTCTGCTTCTCCCTCTGCCGCTCCCCACCATTCATGCTCGCTCTCTCTCTCTCTCTCTATCAAATAAATAAAATCTCTAAAAAATAATAAATAAAATATTTGCTGGCCAAATGGAAGTTTAAGTAATTAACAATTATGGGCATAACAGTTAAGGCATCACCTTTTATAAAGTTTTTTAAATTATTCACCTTTTAAAAAATGTATCACAATTTTTGAAAAATATAAATGGGTAGGCTGTTTGACATCCTAAATAAATTTGACCTCATACAGCAAACCCTTATACAGAGACAAGATCATCCCGCAGAGTCACCGAGGAAAGTGTGGGGTGTTAGAGAAACCATGGGTTCTCAGGTTAGGCATGCTTGGATTCGAATTATAGCTCTGCAAGTTCCAGGTTGAGTGACTCTGAGCTCCACTTTCCTCTGGCGTATGACAGGGTTAGTAATGCCCACCTGCCTTAGACGGTTGTTGTAAAATGTAGACCTGATGATTTGAAGTGGTGGACACAAAACAGGGGCTTTCTCAGTGGTAGTTCGTGTAGCTATAGTCAGACAGAGGTGAAGAACCAGGTATCAACTTACGTTCTTACCATGACTACTGTTATTGGAAAGTAGGAAAGTTCTTGAACACATAACATAAATCAGCGGACTGAAATTCCATAGCTGCATCTGAAATCATTTCATATATGATCTACTCAGTTGTATTTTTATTTTAAAGAACTTCTCCCCACCGCCCAGTTACAAAGGGAATAGGTACTTAAAAAAAAAAAAAAAAAAAGGGACTAATGCAAAAAGGTAGAAAGTGAAAGTCCCCTTGGGGACTTTCGGGTCTCAACCTCTCTTTGAGATAATCATTGTTAATTTGTTGTACACACTTTTAGAAGTCTTCCCATGATTGGGTAGATGGATGAATTTTTTAAAATGTGATCATGTTGCATGTACCATTAGGGTCCACAGTGGTTTTTTTGAAGTAAATAATGTATGTTTGACATCTTTCCACATAAGTCACATAGGTCAACCTTATACTTTTAACGTCAACATAATATTCCATGGTATGATTCTAGCATAACCAGCTTGCTCAGAGCAATGCTGCGAAGAGCAGCCTAGGACGATGATCTATAGACAGGGATACCTGCACCTTGGGGGGCCATGGAGACTCCCCAGGCCATGGATAGTGCCTCATTTCTTATGTGCTCTTTCTTCAAATTCCTCTCCTGGGAGACCCACTGGCAGCCTGCTTCTCCCCTCCCACTCCCCTTTCCCAGTGACCCGATCCCAACTTACACAACATAGCCAATCTCTTGCCCACTCCACAGGTATGCAAACCCCTGCTGCAAACTGAGAGACACTTCCAAGATTGGTGTTGGACTTGAGAAATTGAGTGACTTTATTGACTGGACAAAAAATCCATTTACAAGTTGGTTGGTTTCTAATTCTTTGCTTCCAACAAAATTGAAGGAGGCACCGACTGAGTTGTTCATTGATAGGTTGTTCATAATAGTTCTTGGTGATGCTAGACCACTGTCTGATTTTTGCCATATAACTTGGAAAGAGTTCAAAGAATTGAGTGACATTGTGATAACAAAATTCTTTCCATTCCCATATACTTCTATTTATGTGAACAAAGTTTCTTGGCACTTATATCTACAAAATGAAAAATAGGAATAGAATCAGTACCAAACCACGTCATTCTCATGTTAAGTAATAATCATACACATGTGCCTAAAGTTATTTGGGGGGAAGGCCCAATAAGATTCCCCTCTTTTATGCCAACAGATTATCAAAATGTGTGGTATGTGTGTATACATTTGCTTTGATCATCTATAAACTACTGCTAATTGTCATAGTAACTCCTTCCAGAAGAAAAATCATTACACTTAGAACCTTATGATTTCAGGAACTTAAGAAATCATAAATTTCTATTTATAACCATGTTTTTATAGAAGAAAAAAGTAATGAACAAAAGACAAAATTAACAAAAGTACAAAAATACATTACATTAGAGTAAAATCCAGCAGTATGACAGAAATACAAATTCAGAGAGAGAAAGGGGTGGTACAGAATTTCCAACTGCTAAAGAAAAGCTTATTCATGATTTTTAATTTTTTTTATTTTTTTAAGAGATGTTATTTATTTATTTGGCAGAGAGAGACACAGTGAGAGAGGGAACACAAGCGGGGGAGCGGGAGAAGGAGAAGCAGGCTTCCCGCTGAGCAGGGAGCCCAATGCGGGGCTCAATCCCAGGACCCTGGGATCATGACCTGAGCCGAAGGCAGACGCTTAACGACTGAGCCACCCAGGCGCCCTTATTCATGATTTTTTTAAAGATTTATTTATTTTATTTGAGGGAGAGAGAGAGAGCACAGGGGGAAGGAGCAGAGGGAGAGGGAGAGAGAGTCTCAAGCAGACTCCACGCTGAGCGCAGAGCCCATCATGGGACTTGATCTTATGACCCTGAGATCACGACCTGAACCGAAACCGAGAGTTGGATGCCTGACTGACTGTGTTACCCAGGCGCCCCAGCTTATTCGGGATTGTTTAAGATGGATGACAGTGGTTGTTAAACTGCTATGGTATTCAAATGTATGTTGAATATATTTAAGAGAGCAAAATAATAGTTATATTTTAAAGTATAGCAGAAATTACATCTTTTGTGACAAAAACTTATGTCAAATTTTAGATGTCAACTTAAGATGCATAAGGGGGCACATGGGTTTTCAAAATTATTTTAGGAGGCACACTAGTAAAACAGTTTGAAGACCACTGGCATCATAAATAAATGTATTGTTCTACACTTACATAAACATTTCTTTTTTTAAGATTTTATTTATTTATTTGAGAGAGAGAGTGAGTGAGAGAGAGAGAGCACAAGCCAGGGGGAGAGGCCGAAGGAGAAGCAGACTCCCCACCGAGCAGGGAGCCCCACGTGGGGCTCACTCGATCCCAGGACCCTGGGATCATAACCTGAGCCGAAGGCAGACGCTTAACCAACTGAGCCACGCAGGTGCCCCAACATAAACATTTCTGTGGATCAGTTTCTAGAAGTGGACTAGTAGTGTATACATTGGCATTTTGTGATAGGTATTGCCGAATGGCATTACGAAAAGGCTGTGCCAATTTACATTCCTGTAATAACAGCATAACCACTATTTCCAGTAAATACATTATTTCCTAAACTATTTTGCCTAACAATTTCGGGCCTGTAGTAAGCAATTTTTAAAGGAAAGCAAATCTGAAAAGTTACTTTTCCCCACTTTTCGTTGCTTGCTATCAATCCCTGTGAAGCACTTTACCTCTCTTCAGTGCTACATTTCAGTAAGTCATGCCCCCCTTCCCTTACTGCTTCTCCAGATTTAAATTAGGTTCCCATGCTATCATTGCTAATTTCATCTTTTACCTTTCTTTCATAGTAGCTAGCAGAATTTGTAATGATATGTATAAAAATCCATTGCTCTTGGGGGCTCTACGCTCTGTGAGGCAGGGACCATGGCTATTTGTTCACCCCCATATCCCCCCATGCCTAGCCCAGAGCCTGGATTGTAGGGATCACTTAGTAACTACGCACAGAATGAATAGACTGAGCATAAATGAGGCGAAATGCCAGTACCATGATGTAGGGTCATGGTAGAGATCGTTGCCACTAGTCACACGTGGCTATTTACGTTTAATTTATTTTAAGTAGTCACACTTAGCCAGATTGCGTGTGCTCAGCAGCCGCGTGAGGCCAGGGGCTAGCATATTGGATCGTACAGACACAGCAGGTTTCCGTCATCACGGCAAGTTTGAATGGATAGTGCTGATAGAGAGCGATTGTACTTTCATTCTGCTAACTGTAGTTATGCTTGGCACACGGTAGGTACTTAATAAGTATTTGATTAAGTGAATGAGCAAATAAACTCCTTATCTCCCTCTCTTACTCTTCAGCTACAAGTTCCCATGTACAAGTTACTTTGTACTGAATAGCTAAACAGCCTGGTTTAACTTGCCTAACACCTTACATTTCTTACCAGAGATTTCCCTAAGGAAGCCAGTCCCTTTTTCTGTCCACTTAAAAACACATTGGAATAAATATATATTTTTTAAGTAGGCTCCATGCTGGGTGTGGAGCCCAACCCTGGACCTGAACTCACGACCCTGAGATCAAGACCTGAGCTGAGATCAAGAGTCAGGCGCCTAACTGACTGAGCCACCCAGGCACCCCCCAAAACACGTTGGAATAAAATAGAACGAAGGCAGCTTATTATCAGAGCATAGAGGGGTTTCTTCACACACACAATATTATATTCCTAGTATACATTCCTATTACATTCCTAGTATCTTTTCTTGTTCTTGATGTAGAAACAATTCTCCAAATCGATTAAATGAGAGGTAAGGTGAAATGTTCCTGCTGTCTGTTCAGTGCTCTATAGTGGAAGGAATTACATAGACATGAATCTGAAGGTGGGCCCTGTCACTTTCTGGTTGTGACCTTGACCAGTTTGTCTAAACTCTGACCCTCTGTCTGTCTCCCTTTATGGAAAAGAGTAGCCTACCCAGCATGGGTTTTGTGCAGGTTAAGTGAGCATGCGTGTGTGAAGTGTCATGTAGTGGGCTGGCCGCACAGTGGCTCAGACCTGTTTATCCTCAGTGCTTGTCTTACACACTTCACACCTGGATCACAAATGAAAACACAGCAGCTGATCTGCTATATCCTTCCACATTTTTGAGGGTTTATTTTCCTATAGAATCTAATCGTTCCTTAAATGAGAATTTTTCAGTTGGTGACTCAGCTGACATAGGTGTTCATTTGACCCCTACTAAAGGGCCCATCTTTGTCATCTGCATAGATTTTCCACACTAGTCACATGATTTACATGCAGGGTGAGACTTCCTGTCCAGATTGCCTTCAGATGATTCTTCACTGTGGAGAAGGGACCTACAGCCCTGTGGGGTTAGGCTTTAATCATCTTAAATCTTAAAAAAGAAAAAGAAAGAAAGAGAGAGGGAGGGAGGGAGGAAGGGAGGAAGGCAGGAAGGAAGGAAGGAAGGAAAGAGAAAAAAAGGTGCTTTGTTTTATTCTTTTAATTTAGCCTTGCTCTTAGATCTCTGTTCTCAAATCTCACAGCTCCAGCAATGGTATATAAAAGCAAAATTCTACCTGATGATTTGAAAGTTTTCATATAATTTCTCATTTACAAAAGAATAACCCTGCAAAGCTGATAGCTCAGATAATTCTCCCATTTTTTTTCCCTGTGGTAGAAAAACTGAAGCCCAGAAAGGTTGTTTGTTCATTTATTCAATAATCATTTATTAAATACCCACCAGAAGCCAGGAATGATGTTAGGCCTGGGGAAAACACAGATAAAAGCCATAGCTTCTTTCCTGCCTGCTGGGGAGACAGATAAGTCAACAAGGAATGTCAGGGTGCTGAATGCTGAGATTGGAGTGGTGGGTGAGTAGGGGAGCACCCAGGCCAGGTTTTAGGGTGCGGTCTGGCTTCTTGGAAGAGGTCCTGGTCGCTAAGCAAAGCCTTGATGGCCACAGAGGAAAGGGGAGAGGAGGGGAGGGAAGTCACGCAAGGGACAGAGACAGAGGTGGGCACCAGCCATACTGCAAGGGCCTTGGCCACGCTAAGTCACCAGGATTTCCTGGGAACTTGGGAGGGATTTTAAGCAGAGAAGGGGGACATACTCAGATCTTCACCTCACACGTGTCTCTGGGGGCTGCCCACGGAGTGGTACCACGTTGGGAGTGAGAAATCCATTATAGCCTTTCTAGGCCTGTAGTCTGCAAGGAGCCCCGCCAGCCGTGATGGTCCTTGACAGTGACGTGTAGGAGAAAGGATGACTTCCTGAGATCCTGGGAGGTAGTGACATTGCCACGCTTCAGCTGCAGGCAACTTCTGCTCTAGGACTCTTTCTCCAGCCCAGAGCAATGAGCTACAAGGAATAAACAGCCATTTGAGAGCTTGCAAACAGTTCCTTTGGTGACAACAGGCATGTCTCAGACTTTTAAATGTTTCTCTTCTGCGCTCTCAATGGATGTGTTGTAGGTTACCTGTGGTCACTGGTACCATCCCTCCCATCCGTGGAAAATAAGCCCACATTTTCTAATTGAGAACTAAGCAGGCTGTGACTGCAGTTGATGGAAAATGGGCCACTGTGTGTACCACAAAGAGTCAGACGCCCTTTCCAGGCTGGCTCCGTGTCCAGCATAAATTATCCCCGTATGTCTGCCGAGGGTTCATCTTTCAAGTATGAGAGAAGCCAAGAACCTCTCATCCTTATGAAACTAACTTTTAAAAAAATACCCAACATTTGCCAGCTCAATAGTTTTGGATTGGCTTGTGAGCATTAAAACCATTTTTTTTTACTAAGAGGAAAAATTCCCAGCCAGGCTGAGAAAGCTTATATCAAGTTTCAGCCTGATTCATTTCAAAAACCATCGTGAAAATTGGGACATTTTCTTCACACCACAATAAGTTAGTCATGGAAAGTCTGCCTTCATGGCAGCTACCAGGGCTGCAGTCACGAGAGCATGCTCTGTGGCTCCCGAGGTTTCTGTTGCAGGTCAGCAGATCCCCTCCCCCCCCCCTTTAGAAAGCAGAAGTGCATCACAGTTGGGGCTCTGAGGTTCCCTTTGCAGCAAGTGACCTCATACTTGGTGTGGCTCTTTCTTTCTGGAAGTTTAATGTTGTTGTTGTTTCCAAAAAGTGCTTTTTACAAGCTTAAACCTGGAAAGTTCCACGTAGCTGGATGTGCATGAAGAGGTTAAAAGAGTGGCTCCCCCTCCAGGACTCCGGCTGTCCTCTTACTCTGGTTTTTTTTTTTTTTTTTTTGACAGTGAGAGAGGGAACACAAGCCAGGGGAGTGGGAGAGGGAGAAGCAGGCCTCCCGCTGAGCAGGGAGCCCGATGCGGGGCTCGATCCCAGGGCCCCGGAATCATGACCTGAGCCGAAGGCAGACGCTTAATGACTGAGCCACCCAGGCGTGCCGGTCCTCTTACTCTTGAGTGACAAGGGCGGACGAGGCAGTCTTCTGGGCCATCTGTCATTCTGTTGAGGAGATGCCGGCGAGGGGTGGCCAGCCTTCAACGTGTCCAGGTGTTTTTAGTGTAGACCTCAGCCAGTGAAACGAAAGGGGCCAGCCAAGTGTCCTCTGCACCCACAGCGCAGAATGCTGCCTCCCGCCCCGCAGCGGCCGCCTCGTGCCCCATCAGTAGGCGCCTCTGGAAGGGTCACTCCTGGAATCAGAGTTCCTTCTTGGGATGGGTTATTCACGTGTTGGCTAGTTCATTCGTTCACCTGTTCCTTCATCCACAGAATAGTAAGCAGGTTTTTGCCAGGAACGTGCTAGACTTTGAGAGCACAAAGATGGGCTCCTGTCCTCTTGGGGCTCACGGTCTAAGTGTGGAAGACACACGCCGCGCCTCTGAGTCATTCTGAAAGTGTAACTTATTACAGACGACCTCACGTGTTGTCACACCCTCAGCTCCCAGGTGGACTCCATGATTTTAGTGGGCCCTGGGGGCTGGGTGGGGAGCAAAGATGGAGTCCTCCCTGGAGCCCTGCAGAAGTTTCCTGGGTGTGACCTTGTCTGTCCCTACACGCCAGTGGGCATGCTGAGTCCGTGGGGGGTGGGGGGGACTGAGGCTGTCCCATCCACTCCCCTTGCTCCCCACACCCTTCTTCCACCCCAGTCTGCATGCTGGGTCACCTCACGGCTGCCTTCTCATTCCCGCTGCCGCGTTTCTGACTTGTCCCCAATCCCCAGAGCCTTCGGTCGCCACTTTGATCAGCTGCCCCGCACCTCTGCTGCCCCACACACCAGGTCAGCACTGCCCGGCCCGGCCTTGGAGGAGCGCTGTGCTGCTGAGCCTTGCTCCTGACAGCTCGCCTGGGCAGGCCGTCCCCTCAGTGGGCCCCGGAATACCCTGCCACTCCCCCGGTGGTGGTGCTCTAGCGCCCTCTCCTCTCTGCTCAGTCCAGTCCTTGCTTCTCCCTTCCTCCCCCCAGCCTCTGCTGGAACAGTGCCTCTCTACGTGGCGGCGTGCTAAGGTCACCGGGGGAGACTGAAAACCTACCTCGCCCAGGCTGCACCCCAAAGAGAGTCAGCCAATCCCCAGAGAGGGATCCAGGCCTGAGTCACTTTTTCTTCATTGTCCAGGTGATTTCACTGTGCAGCCACGGTGGAGAAGCAGAGTGAATTAGCCTTTAACTGTCCTTTAATTGCTTCACCCTGCTCAGCTTTTGCCTCCAGAGCTTGTTTCAGTTTCTAGGACAGAGTCACTTTACAGGCGGGCCCTCTCAGCCCCTGGTAGGGCCCAGCCAAGGCCCTCAGCAGTAGCTCGATTGTTGGAACCTTTAACGGCCTTCTCCTTCACCTCCTCCCCTGGCTGCCTGCTCAGCAACCCTCCCTCTCCCCCCGCCCCTGGCTCCCCTGGCCTCCTTGTGCCTCCTGTTCTCCACAGCCAGGCCCCCACCCTCCAGCAGACCTCCCTGTCCTGGACCTTCTTCCCTTCTCCCCACTGGGGAGCCACGTGGAGAACCTGCTAAACTTGTATGTAGCATGCACGCAAGAATATCTGCGCAGCACTTTTCTATTAACAAAAATCAAAGAGAGGGAAAGATTTGGAAACTATCCAACAACAGGGGATTGATTCAATAAATCACGAATTGCAATGCAACAGAAGATTATGCCACTGTCAAAATATTTATGAAGAATTTAGAGAGTCATGGCGCATGATGTTAGGTGAAATAAGCAGAACGCAATACTCCATATAGTGTGAACCTAGACTATCTACTTTTAGAAAAAGAGCCTGGAGGGTAATATACTGAAACACTAACAGTGGTTGTCTCAGTGTGGTGAGGTTATATTTGACTTTCTTTTGTTACAATTTTATGTTTTTCCTAAAACAATTGTACATTGAGCATGTACTACCTTTGTAATCAGAGAAAAAATGATTCAAAAAATTAATTGGGGAGATATTAATATCAGACGATGACTTGGGGCATCAACTGAAGTGTATAAAGGGGAATGTTTATTTCGGACAGTATGGAGTTGGTAGAGGCAAGTCCTGGGGTGTGATCTTATTTTAGGAAAATAAGATTCTCTTAAGGGGAAGGTCCCTGAGAAGGTCAGGCCAGTGAGTTGGCTCTCAAGAGGCCCACCTAACTGTGGTGGGTCTTGGCCTGTGCCCAAGGTGTGCCGAGCTGGCTGGAAAGTTGGGGCCATTTGGGAATCTCGCACTGGCCCTGGGTGCTGATTGGCTCCCCCGTGGCCTCAGAGCACCACTGATACTTTTCTTTGTTCTGTCTCTGCAGATAGTTAACCTTTGGTTATACTTCCCTTGCCCTGATAAGATGAGTTCATTGAATAATTACTCATTTACCAGGTGCTAGAATAAAGTCACTTAATATAATCCCGGGTATAATGTAATGGTTTGTCCTGACCAGTGATTTGTGCTTGGTTTTGCATCTTCCACTAAAGGAAGTAGACTGCAGACAACACCTGCCTATTCATTAGTAGAATAAAGCTGACCATCACACAGCCAGACCACTTATTATAACCATCAATAAAAGACCTCTCCCCAAAATAAGGAGGAAAAAAAAAAAACACACATGGTTTTTAGCTTTTCTGTCTTGAGCCAGCATATTTGCAGTTATAGCACTTACGGTGCTTTCAGCTGCAAATAAAGGATATCTGATTAAAATTGACTGCATTAACAGAGGGTTATTAATTTTACATAGCAACAAGTCCGGGCACTAGATGATTCAAGGGTTGGTGGGTGGCTCATCGGGGTTGTCAGTCATCCAAGGTCTTTCTAGTCTTCTCTTCTGCCATCCTCAAGATCTCCTCGTGGCCATAAGATGACTGCCACAGGGGGCGCCTGGGTGGCTCAGTTGGTTAAGTCGCCGACTCTTGGTTTTGGCTTAGGTCATGATCTCAGGGTCCTGGGATCGAGCCCCGTGTCAGGCTCCATGCTCAGCGGGGAGTCTACTTCTCCCTCTCCCTCTGCCACTCCCCCCCCCACTCATGCTCTTGCTCTCTCTCTCTCTCTCAAATCAAACAATCGATCGATCGATCTTAAAAAACAAAAAAAGATGGCTGCCACAGCTCCAGGCATCTTATCCATGCACAACAGCCTCCCAAGCAAGAAAGAAGAAAGGGCAGCCACACAAACGGCCTTCTCCTCATTTCCTCTCAACAGAGAGGAAATCTCTGTCCCAGAGACTGTCAGTAGACTTCTCTTTTTTCCTTAGTGATTGAAATTGGGCTACGTGGCCAATTCTAGACCAATCACAGACAAAGAGGAGCAGGATGGTTAAAATTGTCTTAAACTGAACATGGTTCCTGAAACAAAACTAGGGCTCCATTAATAGGAAAATGGGAAATAGTGTGGGAAGGCAGTGCCTGGCATGGCCTATGAAACATGATCTACTTGTCAGCAAGAGTTGGCCTTGCCCCAGTCACAAGCAATAATGGGTCTCAATGTCAACCCCTTTCTGCCGGTCATTGCTTTGTGCATCCCATGCACATATCTACACTGATTTGTAAACCCCTGGAACTAGATAGAACGAGGTGACCCCTTGACCTAATCATCTGTTGAAGAGGATGGAAAAGTAAAGGCAAAGGTCTTCGTCCCGGACACGTGCGAGGTGCCGTTGTGATCTGGCTGAATGATTCTATATTCACGTGAGACCTCCGTCACACAGACGGAAGCTCCCTGAGGGCAGGGTACTTTCTGCCACGCGCGCTGGCGTAGCCTGGGTATCTGGCCCCGTGTGTAGCGCAGAGTAGCTGCTCAATCATAACGGAGTGAATGAATGAGCAGATCGATGACTGAAGATCATGTCTCCATTGAGTGATGCCTCTCGAAGCAGAATGGTGCCCGGCTCCGGGAGTTATCTGGAGAAGTAGAAGCTTGCTCTCCACCTCCAGGGAGTTTGTTGTCTACCATTAGGGTGATGGCCAGGCTATGGTAGTACAACCAGAGGAGGAGGCTGCCCTCTCTTCTCTTCCGGAATCAATGATCAGCATTCACTTGTCCATGGGTATTGTACCTTGTGATAACTGCTTTTCATGTTGGGATGAGAAGAATGTTTTATTTAGCAAAATGAACTTGCATTTGTGGAGGAACGAGGATTCCTCCTTTACCCCTCTTTCTGTAGCTTTTAAAGGCCTACCACATTCATTGGATGACCAGAGGATGGAAATCGCCTTCATCAATGATGACATGTAATCCAGATGTAAAGGATGAGTATTAAGGAAAAGGTGCTCGTGGCCTGTTATAAGAATCTTTCCTCACTCCCATTATTGCTCTTAAAACTCTGTTTTACTTTTGTTTTAGACCTAGAAGGTTTTGACTCCGTGGTATCATCTACTGAGAAACTCAGTCACCCAACCACAAGCAGACCAAAAGCCACAGGGAGGCGGCCTCCGTCCCAGTCCCTCACCTCCGTAAGTGTCGCCTCGCTCCTTCTACTGCAGGAAAGCAGGTCAGCTTAGAGACTCCAGCCAAGGACTCTCCTGCAAGTGGCTGATATGAGGACGAGCCAGGAGAGGGAAGTCGTGAGATACACTGCTGACCAAGAGTGATTTGAGAGTCTTCTGGAATCAAGCAGTATTTCTTTCTCTTTGTTCTTTGCACATCTGCCAGTGAGGTGGGCACTGCTTAGTCCCACTTTCCTTCTTTCTCCTTCCAGACTGATCCTTATTTGAACCTGAAATGAAATTGGTAAGAAAAAAAATGTCACGTTTGATGGTGGGAGAGGAGAGTGAGGCTCGTTTGGTCTATAAACAAAACTTTGCTAAAGAATTATCTGCCACTCTCCAGGTGCTTGACAATGGCCAAGCTTTTTTCTCACGAAGCCCCATTATTGGCACCCCTCCACGGAACCCCACACACACCTTTAGGAGATTGTTTGTAAACATACGGGGCACATGGTCATGTAGGAGAGACCAGTCAGAATGCTCCAGATAACCTACAGAAGAAGTTTTTTGTTTGGGTCATTTTGAATAACTTCTTTCCTCACTGGAAACCTGTAACACATTTGTTGTATCAAATTTCAACAGTGAAATGCATAAAGAAGAAAGTAAGTTACTGTAATCCTGCTTTCCAGAGCTGAGAACCGTTAACCACTTGCTGTATATCTGTAGCTTTTACTTAAAATTCTATTTGTATGTATAACATTATTTATTCCAAATGGGGTACATAGTACATGCTTTCCATCCCCCTTATATGGTGTACCTTTCTCCCCAATCATTGCCCATTCTTCCATGTTACATTTAATGGCTGTCTAGTGTTCCAGCCTGTGAATATATGAGAGTTTATCTAGTCAGTGCACTATTATTGGACATTTATGTTACTTCCACTTCTTCATTATAAACACTGAAGTGAATGTCATTGAAGAAAAAATCTTGATGCATCCACAAGTGATGTCTGTCTCTCTCTATATCTCTATCTCTATATATCACATTGTCTTGTCCTTGCTGGGAATGCAGGTCTAAGGCCTTATGACCTTCATTCACCCAGATACACCAAGGAATTAACCTTTTGCAGGTTTTCCAGAACACTTTCTACTTTCGCCTCATCACTGATCCCACCGCAGAGGTCCTCATTTAGAAGAAAAAGAATGCCACTTCCTTTGAACCTCTTCTCTCATATCTGCTGAGTTTGGGGGTGTGGTTTGAATCATGCTGTTTTTCCTCTTTGTATGAAACAACCCTAACTGTGTGTTGATACCTTTTTGGAAGAAAGACTTGACAAAGTGGCTTACTTATATAGAGTCCCGTGTCACTACCATCTTTCATCTCCCCATATCCTCCCCAACGTGCCTCACACACAACCTATTTAATTGCCTCTTAGTATCTCTTAAGTGTTTCATCCTATCTCCCACATCTTCTCTATAAATCCTTCTTCCATTTTGTTTTTCCTCCAAATTCTTCCAAACTTCGCAAGGTTTAGAGGGCCTTGAGGCATCCAGAATTAAATACAGAGAACGTCAGTTTACCATCCCCCACCCCACCCTTGGTTCATACATCCCATGCCTGGGGGTTCGTGTATATCTGGGGACTGGGTAAAGGCACATCATCTTCACTCGCTTTTAGCCTACAACTTTGTTCATTCACTTGTTCAGCTAATATTTGTAGGCATTTATGACACGTGGACTCAGTTCTGAGCCATTGTACCAAGGCTGCGACTGGGAGGGAGACATACGTGGGCCCCGCCCTTAGGAAGCTTATGACGCCGTGACTCAAAGTTTGGCACTTTATGTGGAACAATTGCATTTGTAGCCTTAAAATAACAGGATACATTTGGGCTTTAAAGAAGTGTAATTACTCCCTTCCCTTTGTTCCCATCCATCCCCACGTGGATGCACACTTTGAATCCGTATTGGCTCTTCCTCCACTTAGCACCCGTAGGTTTTTCATAGCAAAATGGGATCGTGGATATGGACACATTCCTACGAGGCCATTGGAAGGAATGATGGGGGAAATGCACCGGTCAGGATTACCCAGCCTGGAGCCTCTCACCCTAGTCTGAGCTTATTTATGTTCATTGAATTCAAAGAGCAAGCTTTGATTGGCAGCTCATGAACTGTAGGTTACACAGGAGGAAGCTGGCTTTTTTAAAATCTCAAAGTGAAGGGACACAGGCGCTGCAAGGTGGTTAAGCGGTTAAGCTTAGATTAATAAGAAAGCTTAGCTGGGGTGTTATTCTAGGTAATTGGATTTTCAGATAAAACAAAGATTAACAAATAAGACCTTTTAATTTTAAAACTTTGCTTACAAATCCCTAGATATATTTGTTTTCTGCCTTAGAAAATAGAGTAAACAGAAGAAAATAAACATGGTGTGATGTAGGCGTGACTTTTCTATAATGACACCAGTGCTGATTCTAGATAGGACGATTTTCCCACCACCAGGGTAGACGGCATAGAGATGCCGCTAAATACGAGCTCACCCAAAGAGATCTCTGGAAGATTCTTCGTTTAAAAAAGATCCCTTGTCCCAGGAACTCTTATTTTCATTTGCTTTATCCTAAAATGGTGAAATTCTAGCACAGTAATCATTTATGTCCAAGTGAACTCCAGTGAGTTGGCTCACATTCATCCAGCTTTTTGATCTTCACAGTGAGGCAGAAAAGATAGGAGAATTATCCCCATATTTTTACCAAAAGATGCTGCCATTCTGTAAATATACCTTAGCAAAAAATCGAGTCCACAACAGACGTTGATTGTCCGTGGCAATGAGGGTGGAGATTTAGCAGTAGGTTCCCCAGTTAGAGGTGAGCTGGCCCTCCGGCAGGCAGGGCTGTGCCCTGGGGTGCAGAAATGCTGCTCACCGGCCCGCAGGCCTGTGACCTTGTGCCCCCTGGGACGGTTGCCTCTCAGACAGCTTCTTGCAGGCACTTCACTGTGCCTCAGATTTCCTGGTCCTGGAAAAGGATCCAGAGGAAATGGAGGAGAGGCAGGTCGGAGGCAGCCTCCTCTTGCCCTGTGTGTCCCTCCCCCCTGGACTGTCAGCCTTGTGAGAACAGGGACCGTGTCCGGCATGTCACCTAAGTTCAGCACCGAGCTCAGTGCTTAGTACACAGTAGCAAATGTTTACAGAAAGAAGGGAGGCTCCGAAGGATGGAGGGAGCAGGAAAGGCTGGGTGACACAGGCCCGCGCAGGTGAAATGACCGGCAGGCATTGGTGCCAGGATCCCGTGGAAAGATCCCTGCTGTAGGAAGTCTTGCTTCTTAGTCCCAGTTCTGCGACTATCTCTAGCGGACAGATAATAGCATCCTCTCTGCCTTCGAGGTTATAATGAGGAGACAAACAAAATAGAGGTGTTGAGTGCTTTGAAAAGCATACAGCATATGTTAACAAAAGCTCTGTCAGCTAAGGTGTAATTCTGACAAAAGCATTTTCTTTTGGCTTTATCCAGTCTTCCCTTTCAAGCCCTGATATCTTTGACTCCCCAAGTCCCGAAGAAGATAAAGAGGAACACGTTTCGCTTGCACACAGAGGAGTGGAAGCATCAAAGAAAACTTCAAAGACTGTTACCATATCCCAAGTGAGTGACCAGCCAAGGGAAGGGTGTCCAGACAGCACGGACCCCTGCCTTTTCGTGTATGCTCTGACAATGAGTTATAAACCAAACAAGGATCAACAGATGGCTTAGTCCATTCGGGCTGCTATGACAGAGAGTCGTAGATTGGGTGGCTTAGAGACAACAGAGATTTATTTCTCACGTTTGTGGAGGCTGGAAGTCTGAGATGAGAGTGCCAGCATGGTGAGGTTCCGGTGAGGGCTCTCTTCAGGGTTGCAGACCACCAACCTCTCGTTGTGTCCTCACGTGGTAGAAAGAGGGAGAGGGAACTCTTTGAGGTCTCTTTTCTAAGGGCACTAATTCTGTTCATGAGGGCTGCACCCTTATGACCCAATCACCTCCCAAAGGTCCCACCTCCTAATCCCATCACAAGGTGTGGGGGGGGGTTAGGATTTCCACGTATGAACTGGGAGGCGGGGGGGACACAAACACTTAGTCCACTGCAACAGACAATGCAAGTTTTTGTCACTCTTCAGTAACAGTTATTACTTTAGTCATCAAAATCCCAGAGGCATGTTACAAAGTCCCCAAAACTGGACAGAATCTCTGAGACACAAGTTTAGTGATTGATTTTCCATGTTTTCTCTTGTGGTTTGATCTCTTCTTCATACCAGCTGCCACACATAAACATACACCCTCACACGCCACCACCACAACCAAGGCAGCTTGAAGAGCCTAGAGGTGTGGAGAAAGAATGCACCACGTACATTGAATGCTGTGTACTCTGCTCACACATCTTGGCTTTTGTGTTCAAAACTGATGATGTCACTGATTATGTTTGGCAGCACATGACTTTGAATGACTAACGGGGGTCCCTCAAAGAGAAGCTGATTTGGATTCATTTATTACGATCAATTTAGACTCTAAAAACATTTTCGTTTCATCGCGTGCCCAGGGAATGGTATAGCTATTTTAAGTTACTGGCTCATGAGAAACAAAGCAGACAGTGGGTAGCAACTGCGTGTGGCTTTTGAAGGATACCCTATACTTACTAGTCCCGTTCATCCTCTGAATGTATTTTCTGGTGTTAAGAGAACCCAGTCAGTTGGAATTATTTTCTATACACATTAGCAACTGCTTTCTGTCTAACAGCAGAAAATTGCAGTCCTTTTTTTAAGGCACTTGAACCAGGGATTAACACAAAGAAATCACAGGGTATGTAGGATTTTCCTTTTCGCACATGTAAGAATTTACACATAAGTCTAGATTTTCTTAAAAACCCAGTCTGGTAAACAAAACTATGATCCTATAAAACACACCAATGGTAGTTATTCACAAAATTGAAGCATTTTTCCTTTATGAAAGGGTTCCATTTGCAGAAATTGGATTTAGCCCCGCTCTTTCTGATGACCGTACGTCTACTATAGTTGCGCTCGCCCTGCCGTGGGGTGTCTCTGTAGCGACATCTGCTGGTGGGCAGTGGCTCTTCAGGTTTCAGGTTCTCAAAGTTCTGTCCCGTTAGCCCATTGCCCTTCCTGGGAGCTGTCATGTTGTTTACTGCTTCTATAAATTCCACCTGAACTAATGTGGTCAGGGTGTATAGTGGCCGATACTCTGTGAGGGCTTGCAGAAGTCCCTGTCAGCTGCAGCGGGCTGGGAGAGAGGGTTATGTAGGAAATGCTGAAAGGGGCACTGATGGAAGAGTGGCCTGGAAGTCAGTCTGTGAGGACGTTGGTAGGTTGGAAGAGGCACGGGAGGATGCAGAGTGGGAAGTGGGGAAAAGTATGAACCCCGGGATAGGAAAGACGCAAAGAAAGTAATGACAGGAGAGCGTGAATCGTCGCACTCAGGCAGCCACCGTCGCGGTATGGGGTTCCGGCAGGGGAGGGGATTGAAGCCCAGGCCTGCCAGCTATTCGCTGCGAGGCTTCGGGAACTTCTCGACCATGTCTCTAAGCCTCAGTTTGCTGCTCTGTCAAAAGGGTATGCCAGCCGAGCCCCGTTTCAGTCATCTAGCCGACGTCCGGCACGTGACCGGCGCTCCATAAATGTCAGTCCCTCTTCCCTCTTACTACAACTCCTACAGCAATAAGCAGGGGATGGCGGGTCACTGTCCTTGGCAGCAGAAAGCACTTTTCCTCAATGGTAACTTGGCAGAGAAGAGGCGGGCAGAGAGGCTGGGAATGATGGCCCATCTGCTTCTGGCTCACTCTGCCCAGTCCCTCCCTCTAGCACAGCCGGAATCCGCACTCTCCCTCCTCACCATGCCAGCCAGCCCCTTCTTGGCTCTTGCCCTGGGCACCTGCTGCTGGACGAGTCCCAGCTGCGTTGCCCAGCTTCACCACCAGCCTCAACTTCCCCATCGCTCAGCCCCTTGCCTCCCAGCGTCCTGTCTGCTGCTTGCCCTCCTCCTCACCTGCCCTAGGTCTCAGGATCTCACCTTCCCTTGCTGCCGCCTCCTCCCCTGGGCGGCCCCATGCCCCTCTTCCCTCCCGCCCCGTGACTGTCCCACTTCCTGTGCCCTCTCAGCCTCCTCCTGGGGCAGGACACTGCTCCATCAGGCCTCCCCCACCTGTCTCCTCTGTCTTCAGCTTGGCCCTGCATTGGTCTTTCCCTTAGGATATCATCCAGCTCAGCATCTCCCCCATCTTTGAAGCAAGCAGAACCCTTGGATGATTCTGTCTCCTCCTGAGGCTTCTTTGTGAACGCTTTCTCTTTCTCCCAACTTCCATTTTTAGCCAGGTTTCCCGAAAGAGAGTTCTAAACTTGCAGGCCACGCCCCTCTCCTCCTATTCAGGTGCTGACCTGCTGTGATCAGACCTCAGTCTCCCTTGTTGCACCAAATGCCCCCCAAGCCCTGTTTTCCTCCCAGCGCCCTTGACCCACTTATCTGACCCTTTTTTTCCTTCTGGAAACCCCTCAGGGGACTTCTATAACCCATTCCCCTCTTCTGGCCTTGCTTCATCTCCTCACTCAGCGCTCTGTCCCAGTCCCCAATGTCTCTCCCTTCTCTTCCCACCTCTTCAATTCAGCGAGTCCCCAGGTCCCGTCACTGGGCCTCTCCTCCCCTGATTCTGTGTTCTTCACCCCCATGGCGCCGCTTCCTCAGGTGCTTTCTCTGGCCCAGCTCACTTTTTCATTCCTTGGCTCTGCCCCCTGGACATGTCTCCTTGGCTAGACCTCGGGCTCCTGAAACTCAGTGTGTCAGAAGTGAAATTGTTTTCTGGGCCTTCGGGCTGTTCCTCCCGCCATGAAAGGTGTAAGCTCCATGCCTGCTTCTTCCATCCCCGCCCGTGGCCCTGCAGCCCGTCCAGAACCACATCCTCCTGTGGGGGGTCTGCTCCCTGAGGCCAGGCACTGCATCTCTCGCTCGGCTGAGCCTGCCTTCGCCGCATCTCTCAGAGCTGTCTTTGCTCTATTCCCTTGGCCACCATCGGTCAAGCACCCACCATTCCTAGCTTTCGTTGTAGGAGAACCTCCCAGCAATTCCCTTGGCCTCCAGGCCTGCCCACCTTTAGGCCCTTCTGCAGCCAGAGTCATCGTTAGCTTCATGCAGGATGTTTTTACCCCTTTCCACAAGCCTGCTTCACCTCCCCAGCCTGCACCCCTCCGCCCGTGCCGTCCTAGCTGCTGAGTGACCACTTGCCATGAATGTGCCTCATGCCTTTGCCGAGCCCATTCCCTCCCTCCTAGAACCTTTCTCTCCAATCACCCTTCCTCTTCTGGCCGCCTCCTAGTCCTCCTCCTCCAGGATGGGACGGTCAGCAGCTCCCTGACGCCTTCCCTCTGGGCTGGTTGGTCCCTATTGTGTACTTCCGTGGCTCTCTGTGCTGACCTCCCTGTGTGCAGACTCCCCCCCCCCCCCCCCCCCCCCGCATCTGCAGTGTGTCGGCTAGTCTGTCTGCACCTTACTGTGTTCTGAGCTCTTGGGAGCTAGGAAAATGTTTTGCTCACTTCAGAGTTTGCAGATCCTGGCAAGCACGTGGGCCTCTGGACTTGTACATCAAACCAGTTAGGAACTACCTGTCCAGATGGGCGGTCGAATTTAAAACACGTAGGGGGAGGCTCTTGAAGGGGGACGCCTATGCCAAGTAGGCCCTCGGGGGCTTGTGGGTGAAGGGGTGAGTGACGAGTGTGTTTCAGGAGGCGGGTACGGGGATGTAGATGGGAGCACGGACCCCTGGCCTGAATCCTCTCTGCCTTCCCTCATCACAGGTGTCCGACAACAAAGCATCCCTGCCGCCCAAGCCAGGGACCATGGCTGCAGGTGGTGGTGGTGGTGGGCCAGCCCCTCTGTCCTCGGCAACATCCTCCCCCCTGTCATCCTCTTTGGGAACAGCCGGACACAGAGCCAACTCCCCGTCTCTGTTTGGCTCAGAAGGAAAACCAAAGATGGAGCCCGCGGCCAGCAGCCAGGCGGCCGTGGAGGAACTAAGGACGCAGGTCCGCGAGCTGAGGAGCATCATCGAGACCATGAAGGACCAGCAGAAGTGAGTGTCTGGGGCCCCTTCTTCGTCCACCTCCCAAGGTGCTCTCTGCTGGGTCAGGGCCTCATTCTGCAAGCCTGGGTCTCCTGCCTGCCCGAGTGGGTGGCCCGCTTCCCCAGGGTGGTGGCAGCAGGGGTGAGGTAGGTTTGAACCTGAGAGGCTTCATTTCACTCAGCTCCTTGTGTAACCAGATCTGCTGCATACGGGGAGGGCACAGGCTGGCCACGGGGCATACGGCAGAGTCACTCACCAGGACTAATGCACTCAGCAGGCTGCTAAAAAGAAAGATCTTTAAATCCCCATAAAATACAGTATGTGCATCTACCACTTCTTCATAAGCCCGACAGCCAGCTTTTCCTCTAGCACCAGAAAAATCACAATTTCTTCAGTTAGCTGTCTGATGAAGTAATTGGCTTGCGTTTAGGGGCTGAAATGGATGACAGAGATATAGGGAATCTTTAAACCCAAGACTTTCCACTCAGCAAGATGTTCTCTCCATGAGACTCGGGGCTCTCTCCATGCATGCCTACACACGCTCTCCACATCCCCGGTCCTCAAGGAGCACTTAGATGAGGAGGAAGACCTGTAAGCAAAAATAAAGAGCACACATAAATATTGCCCAGGATACTGTATGCGGTGACAAAAACAGTAAAATGGTTAGAAGTCAGGAAGTTCTTATCTGAGTAAACTGAGGCTCAGAGTTTAGGGAACAGTTAGCTCTTTCTTGGAGGAATTGGGCAGGGGAGGGATCTATAGAGGTGTTTCCTGAGTAGGATTTTGGAAAACGATCTAGGATCACCAAGAGCAGAGCCGTGCAGCAGACGGAACCGTACGGGTAGGGTCCCGGGCACATGGAGCAGCCCTGGCGCCTGGCCTCCTGGGTGGGGAGGTCCCAGGGCAGTGGTGGGCGATGGGCACCTGCCGCCCTGCACGGGGCTAGAGGGCCCTGGTATGTCTTGTGGCCAGATACTTTGGGGAGTATTGGGTTAAACATAGTTGATTTCTTATCTAAAGGACAGCTCAGAGAGCCTTCGCTGTACATCGGGAAGATGGAAAGGACAATGTATGCTATTTTTCTGGAACATACCTTTTTTCTAGAGCACCCTAGGACAAGGGTTATGAGGAACTCAATTTGAGCACTGTGGCTCTGTTCAGGTTCTGCTCCACTCCAGCTGGGAGGTGCCGTATGAAATTGGGGCCCCCTGGCCTAACCCCCCACCTGGAAGGTACCCATCAAATAAGTATGCAGAATCAGCAGGATGGAGCTAGAGAGGCTCTCTCAGGGCCAGCCAGGCGGCCTTTCACTCCTGAAAGTCCCCAGCTCTTCTCTGGTTCTGCGGGTTACAGGTTTGGGGAACCACAGGCCCCATCCATGTCCAGGTGGCATGTGTCTCCTGCCTAGACAGTGATCCCATGGTCCCAGGACATCCCGGAGCGCTGGTTCTCGGCCTTCTGAAGAGGACCATCATTGGGTCAGACCAGCCCGGATCCAGGGCTTCAGCCCTTTGGATCCTCTGAGAGGGACCGGGAACATCAGAAATGGTCCGTGCTTGCCTCAGAATGAAGACACACCAGGCTTTGGGGCCTTTCCACCCCGAGCTCCTGCCCACTGTGAAGCCCGGGCATAGTTGCCCACGACTGTCCCTCCCCAGCCCATGTCTTCTTGAATCGACATGTCAGAGAAGCCCCTGTCCCACGCCTGCCTCTCACAGCCGTCCTGCCCGGGGCCACTGGGTCCCTAAAACCTCCGGCCCTAGGTCCCTAGCTCTAAGTGTCCCTTCCCTCTCAGTCTTCAGTGGAAGTCTCTCCTGACTCCCCTCCTCCCCACACGTGCTGCTCCTCACCTCCATGCTCCTGCTCTGGCTCTTCTCCAGCAATCCCCCCATCTTCCTTCCTCCTCGCAGGCTTAGGGCCTTTTTTGCCAGTTGAAGACTTAGTGGCTTTCTTTGCCCTGGGCTTCCCCAACTGACTCCTCTGACCTGCTGCACTCAAGGCTCTGCCTGCCCTATTCTTTCTGGAATCATGCTATCTGCTTAGGATCTCAGCTACTTCTCTCCCGAGCTCTAAGTAGAGCCCGCTGACATAGAGGTGCGTGGCGTGGGCTTGAGTAAATACAGTCACGAATCACAACCCGTTCATGTCCGAGAACCCGCTGTGTTGGCAGCCGGGCTGGGACACTGAGCCACGTACAGGGACCATCACAGGGCTCATCTGGAGTGAGCAGATGCAGTATAACTGATTCCTTAGTTAGTATAGTGTCTCTGCAGGCCTTGTTTTTTGATTTTCCAATCCAGTTTGTAAAAATGTACATGTAAAATGGAGCATCTGCTACCCTAAAATACAGTACAGTTCTCTGCCTGGAGTGGTGATGGTTGCAGTGTCCTAAGCAGAGAGTCCTGAGTTTGCAAGATGATTAACTTCGTTCCACTTCATTATTTAATGTTGTAAAGGGCATTAGACTGCGTGTCCTAACTCATGTCTACTTTCTCTGTGACGTGATTACCATATAGTTAGTTCAGCTATTTTAACTCCAAGATTTCAGGTGTTACTCTTTGTAAGATTTTGTGGGAATCCATGAAAACATACCAGTAACCTTTTGTTAATTTAAAACTCTGTGAAAGTAGAACATACGTGGGGTGACAAAAACATCTGCAGTGAAAATCATTATGTAAATACATTTAAAGACCAGTGATTCTATAACAAAGGGCCAGCGAGAGGGAAGGCGACAGAATCTGAGCCTGGATACCTGGAGTCTAGCCACTGGGCAAGTCAGGCCACCTCTCTGGCCTCACTTTCCCTATCTTCTCCTTTTAGGAGAAGCTTGGACTAATGGATCTCAAAGGTCATTCCAGATCTCCTGTTTGATGGCCACATATTTGGGGGACCCAGAAATAATAGCGAGCCTTTCTGTCTGCAATAAATGCCAAGTAGTAGCAGTGCAAAGAAAGAACATGATGTTGTGTCCGCGTGTTCGTTGTAAACGGCTCAGATGGATTTTGTAGTGGTTAGAGGCTTCTTATCTCTTCTTGCAGAAGTCTGAGCTTTTGTTTAATTTCATGGCCATTTGCTTTTCAGACGAGAGATTAAGCAGTTACTGTCCGAGTTGGATGAAGAGAAGAAAATCCGGCTTCGGTTGCAGGTGGGTCCCTCGGGGTCCTGCTGCCTCGAGAGAGGCTCAGTCACGGGTGGGGGCCGTCTCAGGGCTTCATCTTGAAAGTAGATGATTGTTACTTCTCTGCAGATTCAGATGCGCTTCCTGTGGCCATTTTCTTAGAACTGTGTAGGCTCACTTCGCATCCTCTCCTGCCATCCAGGAAGTCTTGGGGAAGGGAGGCATGAGTCAATGTGCCCCCAGTTGGGTTTCTCATTTGGAATTTGTCTGAAACATCTCCTCTGTGGACAGTTCCCTCCAATTTCCAAAGGCCACACTATGGTAACTGCCAGAGGGCATGGTGCTGGGGGGACCCCATTGCCAGCTGGCTTCTGTCATTGGAACTCCAAGGACCACAGCTGTCCACACTCGGCACTTGCTTTTCATCTCTTTACTCCTCACCGAGAGCCATGTCAGTCCTGACAGGGCATCAGAGCCCTGTCCCCCACCATCCCCTGAGCCAACTCAGCCGTTACCAAATGGCAGAGAATACGCAGGAGTTGCAAAAGGCTGAAGGCAGACTTTGAGCTTTCGTCTAGCTGGTGTCCTTGGTGGTGCCTGAGACCCATGCTGCTTAAAGAAAGGATAGGTCACCGCCTCTCATCACTTTGGGGGTGCCGATAGACACCCGCTTGGGCCCGACCAGAGCTGCCTTCCAACACCGCTAGGTGGTCCAGCACATTGGGACAGCCCGCTCTGCCCCCTGGCCGGGACCCTGGAATTCTTGCTGCTTCTGACAAATTTTGGTCACTGGGAGCCTGAGAAGGCACACACCCACCATTTCCTAGCGTCTACGTGCCCGTTCTTTAGGTCTCTGTCACTTCTGGCCTCGTCTGCTCGTCGTTCAGACATCACTTCACCCATTCCACCTTGAAAAGTGTGAAGTTGATTATTTTCTTTCTTTTGACCAGGTTGATTATCTTTCAGCTTCTCCCAAACCAGCGAACTCATTATGATTTTGTTCGGCTCTTGTTTTTCCTTTATAGATGGAAGTTAATGACATAAAGAAAACTCTTCAATCAAAATGAATACTTGATAAATGAAATGTCACATTATTCATCCTGAGTCCAAGACTCAAATTTTCCGCCCCAGCCAAAATAACCTTGTGCCAAAAGATTAAAGGTTTGCCTCCACGTGTCCCTGTTTGAAAGATTAGCACAGAAGTCTTGATAGCACAACACAAATTCCATCCAAGAGGATACTCTTCCCCATGGTATAATCCTGGGCACGGCACTGGTTGTGACTTAGAGCAAATTGTGCTAAAGGCTTTTTTACTATGAGATCTCATGCGAAACGAAAACTCAGGCAGTTTAGTCCATAGTGGTACTATTTTGATGATATTTTCCATTAATAAAATGTAATTTCAGATTATTCGTTTACAAGCTTTATAATTTTATGATTTTTTAATCGTGTTTTGTCACAGATTCTCCCAGTGTCTGTATTACACCTAGTCCAGAGCGAGCGTCCCATTCTTTTGCTTCAGGCAGAAAGCTGCCTCGCTTTGTGTCCCCTCTAGGATTCTATTACATATGCAATTTTAGGTCCGACCCGTCCCTTCCCCTGCCAGCCAACCCCGCCACCGTAAGATAAATTTTAGCTTATATATGATGGTATATTTACAAAAAAGAGAAAGAGAAAACCTGGTATTTGCAATGATCTGTGCCTTCTTTTTACCACCCTCTTGATTGGAGCTTTTGTGATGCAGCTACCATGATTCAAAAAAACAAAACAAAACAACAACAAAAAAAACACCTTTTTTTTTTTAAAGCCACTTCTCAAAGTCCACTAGAGGCCACTGTCTTCAAAGCTTCTCTCACCTAGCCAAAGGTCCCAAGAGGAGACAGCTGTGAAGTTGGGCACGCTCGGTGGTACTTGCTGTGACGTTTAAGTTCTCCTAGTTGTAGGTTGTTCATGGAACTAGAAATGTCACCCCTGCTTGATTTTTCATCAGCCAAGTTAAACCCCTGCTTCCTGTCCTTTGCACCTTTTGCGTGAACAGAATATGCATTATGAAAGCAAAAATAAATAAACGTAAAATGCAATGAAAACAAGGGGGGGAAGTTGTGTTATTTCCTGCACTGGGTTATCCGTGTGTGCGCTTGTTCAAACTGTATTCACATAATGTCATTTGCCTTGTTCTCTTGTAACCCCTTCCTCAGGTCCAAGAGAATGGGCGGGGGGGGGGGGGGG